>NC_091064.1:93963626-94270426 GCF_000393655.2 Nicotiana sylvestris | reverse complement strand
ACATGCCTTCATTGGCTTATTATAGCACTTGGGCTAAGAGAAGCCCCTCCGGAATCTTTACACCCCCAGTGAGCACAATTGATGATATTGGGGGATGGATCTTCCCTGGACATGGATCTTGTCCGAAGTACCGATACCTGGAGATGGATCTTCTCCTTAGGGATGGAATGGCCTTCCTTTGTACTGGATGACTATGATCAATGATATATATATATTCCGGGATGGATCTTCCCTGGGCCGGATGGCCATATATAGTACCGAGTGGTTGAGCAGTTGTGAGTAGAGGTATACGGAACATTGATCATGCTATTTATGCATTGGTACTTAGAGATTTCTTGAGCTTTATACTCGATACTGGTCATGTTGTATTTACTTATTGCTGAGCTTTTACTTGAAATGTAAGCATGTCTACTTTTTCAAATAGTTGTTTGTATATCTGTTGAGGTTTGGTTCGTCACTAACCGTTAGTCCATACCTTTTACTTACTGAGTTGGTGTACTCACGTTATCCACTGCACTTTGTGTGCAGATCTAGGTGTCTCGGTCCACGGTAGAGGTTGCTGATCTTATCGGTTGGAGCCTTTTCCTTGGAAATTGCGAGGTAGCTGCCTGCGATCGCAGTCCCGCCTTCTCCTTTCTTATCTTCCTTTTTAGTGTATTTGTTGGCTACTCTCAGACTGTATTAGTCTTGTTTTATTTCAAACCGTTGTAGTATGTTGCTCATGACTAGTGACACCTGAGGTCGGGCTTGTATTTTCTGCTTGTTTTGATTTTCACTATATATATTTTATCTAGTTCTGTCAAAAATATTATTTTATTTAAGTCAAAAAATGAAATATGGAGTAAATGGATAATAGTTGGCTGGCCTAGTATCACGATAGGCGCTGTAACCACCCGGCCGGTCGTTTTTAAGAATTAACGCCCTGATCCCCTATTAACTGTTTTCCCAATGTTTATTTCTGCTATTGTGAATTGTCGGGAGGATTAGTTGGAGTTTCGGAGTGTTTTGGGACACTTAATCCCTAAGTGAGAGCTTAAGCTTTAGAATTTGGATCATAGTCAGAGCAGTGTGAAGACGACCTCATAATGGATTTTTGTTGTTTTCGTTAGCTCCGTTGGACAATTTCAGGCTTAGGGGCGTGTTCGGATTGTGTTTTGGAGGTCCGTAGCTTAATTAGGCTTGAAATGCCGAAAATCGAACTTTTAAAGTTTCTGGTTCGATAGTGAGATTTTGATATCAGGGTCAGAATGGAATTCAGGAAGTTGGAGTAGGTCTGTCGTGTTATTTGGGACGTGTGTGTGAAATTTCAGGTCATTCAGACAAGGTTTGATAGACTTTTTAATCGAAAGCAGAAATTGGAAGTTTTGGAATCCTTAGGCTTGAATCCGAGGGTGATTTGGTATACCAGCATTGTTTTGACTGTTCCGAGGGTTGGTACAATCTTGAATAATGGTATATGACTTGTTTGTATTTTGGGTTTACATCTCGGAAGCCTCGGGATGATTTTGGAAGGTTGACTAAAAGGTTTGGGAGATATTGAAGCAACTTCAACTGCTGAAGACTGTCATAACCGCACCTGTAGTTTGGGGACCGCAGGTGCGTGATCGCAGAAGCAATAGAGGAGCCACATATGTAGCCAGGCGCTTGGAGACTAGGATCCGCAGGTGCAAGAAGTTGAGCGCACCTGCGAGACCACAAGTGCGGTAAAAGAAGCGCAAGTGCGGCCTAGTGCTTTAAGTGGAATTTCGCAGATGCGCACCTGGGACCGCAGGTGCGGAAACCCTGGGCCAGAACCTATATAAGGTTTCTGTCGCGATTTTAGCCTATTATTACACAATTTTTATTCGATAACTTAGCTTTTTGTCAAGGTTTTTCAGAGAGGATTCAAGGGAGCTTCAAGGAGGAAAGATTTTTGGAACCCCAAACTCATTTATATGGTATTGTTCTACTGATTTGGCAAGAAATTCATGGAAAAATAAGGGTTTGTTTTTTTTTTATGGAAAATTGGGGGTTTAGGGTTTGAAATTGGAGACTTGGAATTGGGGATTTGAGGGGCTGTTTGTGGTCCGATTTCCGTGTATTTGGTATTTATGAACTTGTGAGAGTGTGATGATTCTAGTTTTGCAAATTTTTTTCGATTTTGTGACGTGTGCCCGGGAGACTTTTTAGGCGATTTTCTTAATTTCACGTGTTAGCTTCGAATTAATTAGTTGAATTAGTTACTTGAAGTTATATTTACATTATGCAATTACTTTGTATATATTTGGGTCATTTGGAGTTGGGTATTCGTGGCAGGAACGTGATATCATGCTGATTGAGCTGGTTCGAGATAAGTGGCTTGCCTAACCTTGTGTGGGGGAACTCCCCTTAGGATTTGGTATTGCTGATATATGAAATGCCTTGTACGTGAGGTAACGAGTGCGTACATGTGCTAATTGCTGAAAATTCTATTTTTATTAAGTAATTGTACTGTGTTTTTATTCCTTGTTTATACTACTTGCAATTTAAGCCTATTGTAAGCTTAGGGAAGCATATCTAAGTGACTTAATTGCTTTAGTTGTTCAAACTACTTTATTTGAATTGTGTGTAGCATGCTAGGTTAGAAATACTTGTTTTACCTCGGTATGAAATTGGATTGAATTGAATATTCTTCGTGTTGCTGTTGTGTGTTTACTTTGGGACTACGGGCGATATCCCGATAGTTCCTCCTTGCCGATTTATTTGGGACTACAGATTGATATTCCGGTAGATCTCCCTACACATTTATATTGGAACTACGGGACTGCACCCGGTAGATTCCCCCAATACTGGGTATTTACATTTGGGACTACAAATTGGTATTCTGGTAGATCCCCTGCGCACTACGAGTTGGACTATGGGACTGCACCCGGTAGATTCCCCAGTACTGGTATTTATATTTGGTACTACGAATTGGTATTCTAGTAGATCCCCTGCGCACTACAAGTTGGACTACGAGACGACACCTGGGAGATCCACTGGATATTTATATTTGGGGACTACAGGACGGTATCCTGGTTGATCCACGGTTGTTAACTCTGTGTGGAGTTATGTTCTTTCTATGATTTCCTCTATGTTGTATTTGTTGATATTTCTTATTATCCTATGTTACTTCATACTGTTTCATTTCTTTATATATATATATATATATATATATATATATATATGTATATGACCGGTAGGGCCTTGACCTTCCTCGTCACTACTCGACCGAGGTTAGGCTTGGCACTTATTGGGTACCGTTATGGTGTACTCATGCCCTTTCCTGCACATGTTTTTCGTGTGCAGATCCAGGTTCTTCGACTCAACCCTACCATCATTGAGGCGAGGCGATCCATCAGAGACTTTGAGGTATATCTGCCGCGTCCGCAGACCGAGGAGTCCCTATTTATTCCCTCTTTTAGTTATAGCCCTTCTGTAATTTTCTTTTGTTTAGCCATTTTAGAGTTAGAACGCATTGTAGTTATTCAACAGCTTGTGATTTCATGAGATTTCGGGTTTTGGGATTGTTGCTGTTGGTCGAGAGTGTTATTATTGTCTATGCCGAGCAGTATTTTAAACTTTCATTATGTTTATTTTGCAGTTTTTACTTGTTTCATATGTTGTTTTCCCTTTTTTCCATAAATTGTTAGGCTTACCTAGTCGTAGAGACTAGGTGCAATCACTATAGTTCATGGAGGGTGAATCGGGGTCGTGACAATTTGGTATCAGAGCTCTAGGTTCATAGGAGTCATGAATCACAAGCCGGTTTATTAGAGTCTCGCGGATCAGTATGGAGACGTCTGTACTTATCTACGAGAGCCTATGTAACTATTAGGAAAATTCTACTTCATTTGATTTCCTTGTCGTGTGAGATATTTGATATCACAACTCTAAACTTCTGCCTTCTATTCTCTCACAGATGGTGAGGACACGTGCTACCAAAGATGATCAGGCACCCACGCCCCTACTGGAGCCGTTATAGGTCGGGGTCGGGGTATAGGCCAAGGACGCATACGCAGTGCAGCCAGAGCACCTGCGCGATCTATCACCGAGGAGCCACCAGCAGCTCCCGCCGGAGCCCAGGCACCTGATATACATACTGGTACTACTACTCCTGCTTTTCAGGAGACTCTTGCTCAGTTCATGAGCATGTACACCACTTTGGCTCAGGCAGGGTTGCTTCCCCTTGTTGCAGCCATATCTTAGGCTGGGGGAGGAGCACAGACTCCCATCGCCCACACTCCTGAGCAGCGAGTGCATGTTGATCAGGTCCTAGAGATTATTCCTATACAGTCTGTAGCCCCAGTTCAGCCCGAGGACAGGGCAGCGACTTTAGAGAATAAGCAGCGGAGACTTGAGAGGTTCAAGAAGTATAAGCCTCCTGTATTTAGTGGTTTAGCATCAGATGATGACCTGTGATTTCTAGAGGAGTGCTACCGTATCCTCCTCACCATAGGTATATCAGGATCGAGTGTGGTTTATTTCACTACCTTCCAGCATCGAGGAGCAGCCTATCAGTGTTGGCACACTTATGAGTTGGACAGTCTAGATGAGGCAGTTTCCCTGACTTGGACACAGTTTTCAGATATGTTCTTGAGAGAGTTTGTTCCTCAGAGCCTCAGGGATGCATGGCGTGCAGAGTTTGAGCATTTGCGTCAGCGCACTATGACTATCTCAGAGTATGCTGTTCGCTTCACTGACTTAACTAGGCATGCACCAGCCTAGGTTTCTACTGTTCGCGAGAGAGTTCACCGGTTTATTTAGGGGCTCATTCCTAGCATCAGGTCTAGAATGGCTCGTGAGTTGGAGATGGATATTTCTTATTAGCAGGTGGTGAGCATTGCTAGGAGAGTGGAGGGCATGTATACTCGGGATAGAGAGGAGAGGGAGGCTAAGAGGCCTCCAGAGTCGGGCCATTATTCTGGTGCCCGTGCTTCAGCTGTAGTTCATCATGGTAGGGGTTATATGAGTTGCCCCATTCATTCAGCTCTTCCAGTATCCAGTGGTATTCTAGCTCCTCCTAGGCCTCAGAAGCCTTATTATGCACCTCCGGTATCTAGCGTGCCTCCTGCGCGAGGTGCTTTCAGAGGTCTGTCCAGCAGACTTGGCCCGAGCCAGTCATCCTCCTAGAGCTTGTTTTGAGTGTGGTGACACACGCCATTTGGTGAGGGATTGCCCTAGACTTGGGAGGAGTGCGCCTCCATACTTCTCAGTAACAACTCGCTCCGAAGAGTTCTCAAGCTATGATCACAACACCAGTTGCTACCCCACTTGCTCATCCAACTAGAGGTGGAGGTCGGGGAGGTAGAGGTCGCCCTAGAAGGGGAGGCCAGGCTAAATATTATGCCCTTCCTGCCCGTATCAAGGCTATCGCCTCCGATTCTGTCATCACAGGTATTGTCCTGGTTTGTCATAGAGATGCGTCGGTTTTATTCGATCCAGGCTCTACCTATTCTTATGTGTCTTTTTATTTTTCCCCACATTTGGGTGTATCTCGGGATTCTTTGAGTTCCCCTGTTTATGGTTCTACTTTTGTGGGAGATTCTCTTGTTGTGGACCGCATTTATCGGTCATGTTTGGTTGCTTTTAGTGGTTTTGAGACCAGAGTCGATTTATTATTGCTCAGCATGGTAGATTTTGATGTTAACTTGGGCATGGACTAGTTGTCGCTCCATTATGCTATTGTTGATTGTTACCCAAAAACCGTGACGCCGGCTCTGCCAGGTGTACTGTGAGTTGAGTGAAGGGGTACTTTAGATCACACATACAGTAGAGTTATTTCTTTCCTTAAGGCTCGGCAAATGGTTGAGAAGGGATATGACGCGTATCTAGCTTATGTAAGAAATGTCAGTATTGATACCCCTACAGTTGATTCAGTCCCAGTAGTACGGGATTCCTCTAATATGTTTCTAGCCAATCTTCCGGGCATGTCGCCCGATAGAGATATTGTTTTGACATTGATCTGTTGCTGGGCACTCAACCCATTTCTATTTCTTCGTATCGTATAGCCCCTCCTGAGTTGAAGGAGTTGAAGGATCAGTTGCATGAATTGCTTGATAAGGGTTTTATTCGGCCCAGTGTATCATCTTGGGGTGCTCCTGTCTTGTTTGTGAAGAAAAAGGACGGTTCTATGTGTATGTGCACTAATTATCACCAGTTGAACAAAGTTATAGTGAAGAACCGTTATCCTTTGCCTCCTATCGATGATTTTTTTGACCGGCTACAGGGTGCACGAGTGTTTTCTAAGATTGTCTTGCATTCAGGTTACCATTAGTTGAAGATTCGGGAACCAGATATCTCGAAGACTACTTTCAGGACTCGGTTTGGTCATTATGAGTTCTTTGTTATGTCATTTGGGCTGACCAATACCCCTGCAACCTTCATGCATTTGATGCACAGTGTGTTTCGACCATATCTTGACTCGTTCATCATTGTCTTTATTGATGATATTCTGGTATACTCCCAGAGTCGGAAAGATCATGAGCAATACTTGAGGATAGTGCTTCAGACTTTGAGAGAAAAGTTGTAATATGCAAAGTTCTCGAAATGTAAGTTTTGGTTGGATTTCGTGGCATTCTTGGGTCACGTGGTGTCGAGTGAGGGGATAAAGGTGGATCCGAAGAAAGTGGAAGTAGTGCAGATTTGGCCCAGACCGTCCTCAGCTACTGAGATCCATAGTTTTCTTGGCTTGGCAGGTTATTGCGGTCGATTTGTTGAGGGATTTTCATCCATTGCAGCACCAATGACCAGACTAACCTAGAAGGGTGCTCTGTTCCAGTGGATGAAAGAGTGTGAGGAGAGCTTTGACTATAGCCCAAATTTTGATATTGCCTACAGGTTTGGGGTCTTATACTATCTATTGTGATACCTCGAGGACTGACTTTGGAGCGGTATTGATGAAGGATGGTAGGGTGATTTCCTACGCATCCAGACAATTAAAGGCACATTAGAAGAATTATCATGTCCATGATCTCGAGATAGCTGCTATTGTTCACGCCCTGAAGATCAGGCATCATTATTTGTACGGTGTTCCTTGTGAGATCTATACTGATCACCGAAGTTTGCAGCACCTGTTCAAGTATAAGGACATTAATTTGCGCTAGAGGAGGTGGTTACAGCTGTTGAAAGACTATGATATCACTATTTTGTACCACTCGGGCAAGGCCAATGTGGTGGCCAATGCTTTGAGTTGCCGGGCGGAGAGTTTGGGGAGTTTACCAGCAGTGGAGAGGCCCATGGCGATGGATGTTCATGCCTTAGCAAGCCAGTTTGTAAGATTAGATCTTTCGGTGACCATTCGGGTCCTTGCTTGTGTTGTTTCTCGGTCTTCCTTGTTTGATCGTATCCGGGAGCGTCAGTTTGATGAACCCCATTTGCTTTTCCTCAAGGACAAGGTTCTGTATGGCGATGCCAGAGATGTGACTATTAGTGATGACGGGGTATTGAGAATGCAGGGTTGTGTTTGTGTACCCAATGTTGATGGGCTTCGAGAGTTGATTCTACAGGAGGCCCATAGTTCGCGGTATTCCATCCATCCGAGCGCGGGGAAGATGTCCAAGAAGTTGACACAACATTATTGATGGAAGCGGATGAAGAAAGATATAGTTGGGTTTGTAGCTCGGTGCCTCAATTTACAACAGGTGAAGTATGAGCACCAGAGGCCAGGAGGGTTGCTTTAGTAGATAGAGATTTCGGAGTGGAAGTGGGAGCGGATCACCACGGACTTCGTATTTGGACTCCCATTCACTTTGAGGAAGTTCGATGCCATTTGGATGATTATGGATCGGCTGACCAAGTCCGCGCATTTCCTTCCTGTGTGTACTACCTATTCTTCAGAGCGGTTGGCAGAGATTTATATCCAGGAGATTGTTCGTCTACATAATATTCAAGTTTCCATCATTTCAGATAGAGGTACTCAGTTCACATCACGGTTCTGGAGGGCCGTATAGCATGAGTTGGGTACTCGGGTGGAGTTCAGTACAGCATTTCACCCCTTGACAGACGGACAACCTGAGCACACTATTCAGATTCTTAAGGATATGCTCCGTGCGTGTGTGATGGAGTTTGGAGGTTCTTGGGATCAGTTCTTGTCATTGGCGGAGTTTGCCTACAACAACAGTTATCAGTCCAACATTCAGATGGCACCGTATGATGCTTTGTATGGTAGGCGGTGTGGATCCCCAGTGGTTTGGTTTGAGCCGGGTGAGACTAGATTATTAGGCACATACTTGGTTCAGGACGCCTTGGAGAAGGTTAAGGTGATTCAGGATAGACTTCACACACCCCAGTCTATACAGAAGAGTTATCCAGACCGGAAGGTTCGTGATGTTTCCTACATGGTCGGAGAGCGGGTCTTGCTTCGGGTCTCGCCTATGAAAGGCATTATGAGATTTTGGAAGAAGAGGAAATTGAGTCCGAGGTTTATTGGTTCTTTTGAAATATTGAGGCGTGTTGGGGAGGTTGCTTATGAGCTTGTCTTACCTCCTAACTTGGCAAGAGTTCATCCGGCATTTCATGTTTCGATGCTCCGGAGGTATCACAGTGATCCATCGCACATGTTGGATTTTAGTTCAGTCCAGTTGGACAAAGATCTATCTTATGTTGAGAAGCCGATGGCGATATTAGATAGGCAAGTTTGGAAGCTGAGGTCAAAGGACATTGTATCCGTCAAGGTTCAGTGGTGGGGTCAGTCGGTCGAGGAGGCGACTTGGGAGACCGAGTAGGATATGCGTAGCCGCTACCCTCATCTTTTCACTACTTCAGGTATGTCTCTATGCTCGTTTGTAGATGAACGAATGTTTTAAGAGGGGGAGGATGTAACGGCCCGGCCGGTCATTTTTAAGAATTAATGCCCTGATCCCCTATTAACTTCTTTCCCTGTGTTTATTTCTGCTATTGTGAATTGCCGGGAGGATTCGTTGGAGCTTCGGAGTGTTTTGGGACACTTAGTCCCTAAATGAGAGCTTAAACTTTAGAATTTGGACCATAGTCGGAGCAGTGTGAAGACGACCTCAGAATGGAATTTTGTTGGTTCCGTTAGCTCCGTTGGGTGATTTCGGTCTTAAAAGTGTGTTCGGATTGTGTTTTGCAGGCCCGTAGCTTAATTAGGCTTGAAATGCCGAAAGTCAAATTTTTGAAATTTCCGGTTCGATAGTGAGATTTTGATATCAGGGTAGGAATGGAATTACGAATGTTGGAGTAGGTTTGTTGTGTTATTTGAGATGTGTGTGCAAATTTCTGGTCATTCGGACAAGGTTTGATAGACTTTTTGATCGAAAGCGGAAATTGGATGTTTTGGAATCCTTAGGCTTGAATCCGAGGCTGATTTGGTATTCCTGCGTTGTTTTGAGTGTTTCGATGGTTGGTACAAGTTTAAATAGTGGTATATGACATTTTTGTATTTTGGATTGAGGTCACGGGGGCCTCGAGATGATTTCAAAAGGCTGACGGAAGGATTTGGGATATTTCGAAGCAGCTTCAACTGCTGAAGTCTATCATAACCGCACCTGCGGTTTGGGGACCATAGGTGCGCGATCACAGAAGTGATAGAGGAGCTGCAGATGCGGCCAGGAACTTGTAGACTAGGAGCCGCAGATGCGGCCAGGAACTTGGAGACTAGGATCCGCATGTGCGAGAGGTTGAGCGCACCTGCGAGATCGCAGGTGCGGTAAAAGAAGTGCATGTTCAGCCTTGTGCTTTAAGTGGAATTTCACAGATGTGCATCTGGGACCGCGGCTGCGAAAACCCTGGGCCAGAACCTATATAAGATTTTTGTCACGATTTTAGCCTATTCTTTCACCATTTTTATCCGAAGATTTAGCTTTTTTTGAGGTTTTTGAGAGATGATTCAAGGGAGCTTCAAAGAGGTAAGATTTTTGGAACCCCAAACTCGTTTATATGGTATTGTTCTACTGATTTGGCAAGAAATTTATGGAAAGATAAGGGTTAGAATTAGGGTTTAGGGTTTGAAATTGGAGTCTTGGAATTAGGGATTTGAAGGGCTGTTTGTGGTCCGATTTTTATGTATTTGGTATGTATGAACGCGTGAGAGTGTGAGGATACTATTTTGCAAATGTTATCCAATTCCGAGATGTGGGCCCGGGGGACTTTTTGGGCGATTTTCTAAATTTCGTGTGTTAGTTTCGAATTAATTAGTTGAATTAGTTATTTAAAGTTATATTTATATTATGTAATTACTTTTAATAGATTTGGGCCATTTGGAGTCGTGTACTCATGGAAAGAACGTGATATTGAGTTGATTGAGCTGGTTCGAGGTAAGTTGCTTGCCTAACCTTGTGTGGGGGAAATCCCCTTAGGATTTGGTATTGTTGATATATGAAATGCCTTGTACGTGAGGTGACGAGTGCATACATGTGCTAATTTTTGAAAATACTATTTTCATTAAGTAACTATAACTGTGTTTTTCTTCCCTGTTTATACTACTTGCAATTTAAGCATACTGCAAGCTTAGGGAAGCATGTTTAAGTGACTTAATTGCTTTACTTGTTCAAACTGCTTTATTTGAATTCTGTGTAGCATGCTAGGTTAGAAATACCTTTTTTTACCTTGGTATGAAATTGGATTGAATTGAATATTCTTCGTGTTGCTGTTGTGTGTTTACTTTGGGACTACGAGCGATATCCCGATAGATCCCCCTTGCTTGTTTATTTGAGACTACGGATTGATATTCTGGTAGATTCCCTTGCACATTTATATTGGAACTACAGGACTATACCCGGTAGATTCCCCCAATACTGAGTATTTATATTTGGGACTACAAATTGATATTCTTGGAGATCCACTGCGCACTACGAATTGGACTACGGGACTGCACCCGATAGATTCCCCTAGTACTGGGTATTTACATTTGAGACTAGAGATTGGTATTCTGGTAGATCCCCTACGCACTACAAGTTGAACTATGGGACGACACCCGGGAGATCCACTGGATATTTATATTTGGGAAATACCTGACGGTATCCTAGTAGATCCACGGTTGTTACCTCTGTGTGGATTTATGTTGTTTCTGTGGTTTCCTCTGCATTGTATTTGTTGATATTTCTTATTATCAAGTGTTACTTCATACTATTTCATTTCTTTATATATATATGTATATGACCGGTAAGGCCCTGACCTTCCTTGTCACTGCACGACCGAGGTTAGGCTTGACACTTACTGGGTACCGCTGTGGTGTACTCATGACCTTTCCTACACATATATTTCGTGTGCAGATCTAGGTTCCTCAATGTATACAAGGGATCTCTTGGTATCCCGAGGATCTCTTGGCATCCTCAATATATACCCGGGATTTCTTAGTATCCCGAGGATCTCTTGGTATCCTCAATATACGTGCCAGGGATCTCTTGGTATCCCGCACCTCAGTTCAAATAATAAATACGTACAGGAGATCTCCCAGGATGCCGTCCCGTAGTCCCAAAGTAAAACACACAGCAGCAACACAAGAATACTCAATTAAGCTCAAGCTCGTACCAAGTAAAATAGGTAATTCTAATTTAGCATGCTTCATATAATTCAATTAAGGTAGTTTAAGCATATAAACAGTTATGTCAATTAGACATGCATTTTCTAAGCTAGCAACAGGTTTAAATTGCAAGTAAAATGAAACAGGAAAAAAGGAACACAATTGACATTACGTAAAAAAAATGGATTTTTCAACAATTAGCTTAAGTACGCACTCGTCACCTCACTTACAGGGCATTTCAATTATCAATTATACCAAATCCTAAGGGGAAGGTCCCCCACACAAGGTTAGGCAAGCCACTTACCTCGAACCAACTCAAATCAATCTGATACCACTTTCTTGCCACGAGTACTTGACCCCAAATAGCCCAAATCTATTCAATTCAATTTCATAGTGTAAATAACACTTCAAGTAACTGATTCTACAAAGAAATTCTAAGCTAATATGCGAAATTAGGTAAAATGACAAAAACGCCCCTCGGGCCCACATCTCGGAATCAGGTAAAATTTACATTTATAGAATCCTTACACTCTCACGAGTTCAATCATACCATAAGTACCAAAATCGGACCTCAATTGATCCCTCAAATCATCACTCAAAGGCCTCTAATTAGTCAAGCCCTAACCCCCAAATTACCACTGATTTTCCTTAATTTATCATGCTTATGATGATAAAAATCACTCCAATAACGAGTTTAGGGACCAAAGACCTTACCCCAACAAACTCCTTTGAAAATCCCTTTTGAAAAATGCTCCCCAAGCTTCTTCCTGTTTGAAAAGAGGTGAAAATGACTAAATTTCGCGAAGGCAAGCATTTTTATATTTCTGCCATGCGATTACCGCATCTGTGGTCAAGCTCCCGCACCTGCGGAAGAATACATCACAGGTGCGAAAAATCACTTAACGGGCTGGGTCCGCATCTGCGGTCGCTTGGCCGCATCTGCGACACCACTTTTGCGAAAACCCAGCCGCACCTGCGGATCCTGGAGCTCTGGGCCAATCTTGCTTCTGCGGCCACATAGCCGCTTCTGCGGCGCCGCACCTGCGGTCCCACACTCGCAGGTGTGGTTATGACAGAAAACCAGCAACTGAAGCTGCAACTCCAAATTCCATAATCCTTCCGTCAACCATCTGAAATCATCCCGAGGCCCCCGGGACCTCAACCAAAGGCGCCAACAAGTCTAATACCACTGTCCAAACTTATACCAATCCTTAAAACACCTAAACCAACATCGAAACAGCGAATCAACCATGGAATCAAGCCTAAAAATTCCAAAACTCTAAAATACGCTTTCTTAAAAAAATCTATCAAACCTCGTCCGAATGACCTGAAATATTGCACACACGTCACATCCAACACTATGGAGCTACTCCAACTTCTAGAATTCCATTCTGACGCTCGAATCAAAATCTCACTATCGAACCAAAAACTTCAAAATTCGACTTTCGGCATTTCAAGCCTAAATTAGCTACGGACCTCCAAAATACAATCCAAACACGTTCCTAAGCCCGAAATCACCCAACGGAGCTAACGGAGCCATCGTAATTCCATTCCGAGGATGTCTTCACACTGATCCTACTACGGTCAACTTTCTAACAATTATGCTCTCATTTAGGGACTAAGTGTCCCAAAACTCTCCGAACTCAAAGACAAACATCCCGGCAAATCAAAATATCAGAAATAAACATGGGGAAAGAAGTTAATAGGGGATTGGGGGGTTAATTCTTAAGATAACCGGCCAGGTCATCACATCCTCCTACACTTAAACATTCGTTCGTCCTCGAACGAGCATAGAGACACACCTGAAATAGTGAAAAGATGAGGGTAATGGTTGCGCATATCCTGCTCGGTCTCCTAGGTCGCTTCCTCGACCGGCTAACCCCGCCACTGAACCTTTACTGATGCAATGTTCTTTGACCTCGGCTTTCTAACCTGCCTGTCCAATATTGCCACTAGCTCCTCAACATAGGATAGATCCTTGTCCAACTGGGCTGAACTGAAATCCATCACGTGCGACGAATCACCGTGATTCCTCCAGACCATCGAAACATGAAATACCGGATGAACTCCTACCAAGCTTGGAGGTAAGGCAAGCTCATAAGCAACCTCCCCAACACGCCTCAATATGTCACAAGGGCCAATAAACCTCGGACTCAACTTCCCTTTTCTTCCCAAATCTCATAATGCCCTTCATAGGCGAAACCCGAAGTAGAACCCGCTCTCAAACCATATAGGAAACATCATGAACCTTCCGGTCCACGTAACTCTTTTTTCTGGACTAGGCTGTACGGAGTCTATCCTGAATCACCTTAACCTTCTCCAAAGTATCCTGAACCAAGTCTTTGCCCAACACTCTAGCCTCACTCGGCTCAAACCAACCCACTGGGGATCTACAACGCCTCCCATATAAAGCCTCAAACGGTGCCATCTGAATGCTGGACTAATAGCTGTTGTTGTAGGCAAACTCCGCCAATAGCAAAAACTGATCCCAAGACCCACCAAACTCAATGACACACGCACGGAGCATATCTTTAAGAATCTGAATAGTGCACTCGGACTGTCCGTCTATCTGAGGGTGAAATGTTGTACTCAACTCACCCGAGTACCCAACTCATGTTTAACGGCTGTCTAGAATCGTGATGTGAACTGAGTACCTCTATCTGAAATTATGGAAACTGGAATACCATGCAGACGAACAACCTCCCGAATATAAATCTCCGTCAACCGATCTGAAGAATAAGTAGTACACATAGGAATGAAGTACGCGGACTTGGTCAACCGATCCATAATCACCCAAATAGCATCGAACTTTCTCAAAGTCCGTGGGAGCCCAACTACAAAGTCCATGGTGATCCGTTCCCACTTCCACTCCGGAATCTCTATCTTCTGAAGCTACCCACCCAGTCTCTGGTGCTCATACTTCACCTGCTAACAGTTGAGGCACCTAGCTACAAATCCAACTATATATTTCTTCATCCGCCTCCACCAATAGTGCTGCCTCAAATCCTGATACATCTTCGCGGCACCCGGATGAATGGAATACCGCGAACTATGGACCTCCTCCAGGATCCTCTCCCGAAGCCCATCAACATTGGGTACATAAATCTAACCTTGCATCCTTAATACCCCATCATCACCAATAGTCATATCTCTGGCATCACTATATTGAACCTTGTCCTTGAGGACAAGTAAATGAGGGTCATCATACTAACGCTCTCTAATACGATCAAATAAGGAAGACCGAGAAACCATGCAAGCTAGAACCCGACTGGGCTCCGAAAGATCCAATCTCACAAACTAGTTGGCTAAGGCTTGAATATCCATCGCCATAGGTCTCTCCGATACTGGTAAATAAGCCAAACTCCCCAAACTCTCTGCACGGCGACTCAAGGCATAGACTACCATATTGTCCTTGCCTGGGTGATACAAGATAGTGATATCAGTCCTTCAGCAACTCTAACCATCTACTCTGGCGCAAATTTAGATCATTTTGCTTGAACAGGTGTTGCAAGCTCCGATGATCAGTACAAATCTCACAAGGAACCACATACAAATAGTGGCATCAGATCTTTATGGCGTGAACAATGGAAGCTAACTCGAGGTCGCGGACCGGATATTCTTCTCATGTACCTTCAACTGTCTGGACGCATAGGCAATAACCCTACTGTCCTGCATCAACACTGCTCTGAGGCCAATCCTCGAGGCATCACAATAGACCGTATAAGACCCCAAACCTGTAGGAAATATCAAAATTGGGGCTTTAGTCAAAGCTATCTTAAGCTTCTGAAAGCTCGACTCACACTCCTCCGTCCACTGGAACGGAGCACCCTTATGGGTCAACGTGGTCATAGGGGCTACAATCGATAAAAACCCTTCCACAAAATGACGGAAGTAACCCACCAAGCCAAGGAAACTGCGGATCTCTGTAGTTGAGGATGGTCTGGGCCAACTCTGCACGGCCTCTATTTTCTTCGGATCCACCTGAATACCCTCACTCGATACCACGTGGCCTAGGAATGTCACGAAATCCAACCAAAACTCATATTTCGAAAACTTAGCATATAACTTCTTCTCTCTTAGAGTGTAAAGAACAGTCCTCAAGTGATGCTTATGAACTTCCCGGCTCCGGGAATACACCAAAATATCATCAATAAAGACAATGACGAACGAGTCAAGATACGGCCGGAACACACTATGCATCAAATGCATAAAGGCTGCTAGGGCATTGGTCAGCCCAAATGACATGACAAGGAATTCGTAATGACCATACCGAGTCCTGAAAGTAGTCTTTGGGATATCTAGCTCTTGAATCTTCAACTGATGGTAACCTGAGTGCAAGTCAATCATAGAAAACACTCGTGCACCCTGAAGCTGGTCAAACAGATCATCAATACGAGGCGAAGGATAATGGTTCTTCATTGTAACCTTGTTCAACTAGCGATAATCAAAACACATACGCATAGAACCATCTTTTTTCTTCACAAACAAGATATGAGCACCCCAAGGTGATACACTGGGCCGAATAAAACCCTTATCGAGCAATTCCTGTAACTGCTCCTTCAACTCCTTCAATTCAGGAGGAGCCATACGATACGGAGGAATAAAAATGGGCTGAGTGCCCGACAATAGATCAATGCCGAAACCAATATCTCTATTGGGCGGCATGCCCATAAGATCAGCTGGAAACACATCAGGAAAATCCCGTACTAGTAGGACTGAATCAACGGAAGGGGTATCAATACTGACATCTCTCACATAAGCTAGATACACGTCACACCCCTTCTCAACCATTCGCTGATCCTTAAGGAAAGATAACTCTACTGGGAGTATGATATAAAGTACCCCTCCACTCCACATGCAGTACACTTGGCATATCCAGCATCACAATTTTGGCGTGACAATCAAGAATAGCATAATGGGGCAATAACCAGTCCATGCCCAAAATAATATCAAAATTTACCATGCTGAGCAACAATAAATCGGCTCTGGTCTCAAAACCACTAAGAGCAACCAAACATGACCGATAAATGCGGTCCGCAACAAGAGAATCTCCCACAGGAGTAGAAACATAAATAGGGGAACTCAAAGAATCCCGACGTACACCCAAATGCGGAGAAAAATAAGAAGACACATAAGAGTAAGTGGAGCCTGTTTCGAATAGAACCGATGCATCTCTGTGAAAAACTAGTATAATACATGTGATGATAGAATCGGAGGCAATAGCCTCGGTACGGGCAGGAAGGGTATATTATCGGGCCTGGCCTCTCCCTCTAGGGTGACCTCTACCTCCCCGACCTCCACCTCTGGCTGGATGAGTAGGTGTGGTAGCAACTTGAGCTGTAACCATAGCCTGGGAACTCTGCGGGGCACGCTGTGGCTGAGAAGTCTGTGGAGGCGCACTCCTCCCAAGTCTAGGGCAATCCTTCACCACATGGCGTATGTCACCACACTCAAAACAAGCTATGGGAGGACGTGGTGGCTGTGACTGGCTTGGGCTAGGTCTTCTAGACTGACCTCTGAAAGCACCCCGCGCAGGAGGCGCGGTAGATACCAGAGGTGCATAATGAGGCTTCTAAGGCCTAGGAGGAGCTAGAATACCACTGGCTACTGGAAGAGCTGAATGAACAGGGCGACTCATATACCCCATACCATGAAGACCTGCAGCTGGGGCACGGGCACCAGAATAATGGCCCAACTCTCGAGACCTCTTGGCCTCCCTCTCATCTCTCTCCCTAGCATGCATACACTCAATCCTCATAGTAATGTGCACCACCTACTGATAAGAAATATCCATCTCCAACTCACGAGCCATGCTATACCTGATGCTGGGAATAAGGCCCTCAATAAATTGGCGAACCCTCTCGCAAACAGTAGAAACCAAGGCTGGTGCATGCCTTGCCGAACTAGTGTAACAGACAACATACTCTAAGATAGTCATAGCACCCTGGCACAAATGCTCAAACTCTGTGCCATGCGTCCTAGAGGCTCTGAGGAACATACTCTCTCAGGAACAGATCTGAAAACTGAGTCCAAGTCAGTGAAGCAGCCTCATCCGGAGTGTCTAACTCATAGGTGCACCAGCACTCATAGGCGGCTCCTCGAAACTGGAAAGTAGTGAAGGAAACCCCGCTCGATCCTGATATTCCCATGGTATGGAGAATTCAGTAACACTCATCTAGAAATCCTAGAGCATCATCCGATGCTAGACCACTGAATATAGGAGGCTTGTACTTCTTGAACCACTCAAGCCTCAACTGCTCATCCTCGAAAGTCACTGCCCTGTCCTCCAGCTGATCTCAGACTACAGGCTATACAGGAATAATATCAGGGACCTGCTCAACATGCACTCGCTGCTCAGGAGTGCAGGCGGCGGGAGTCTGTGCTCCTCCCCCAGCATGAGACGTAGCTGAAGAAAGGGGAAGAAACCTTGCCTGAGCCAAAGTGGTGTACATGCTTATGAACTATGCCAGTCTCCTAAAATGCTGGAGTAGTAGTAGCAGTAGGCGTATCAGGTGTTTCGGCTCCGGCTGGATCTACGGGTGGTTCCTCTATGGCAGCTCGCGCAGGTGCTCTGGCTGCACCACGTGCGCGTCCACGGCCTATAACTCGGCCCCGACCTCTGACGGTTGCAGTAGGGGGCATGGGTGCCTGATCATCTTAGGTAGTGCGTGTCCTCACCATTTGTGAGAGAATAGAAGACAGAAGTTTAGAATTGTGATATCAAAATATCGCACGATAAGGAAATCAAATGAAGTGGAAATTTTCCTAACAGTTACATAGCCTCTCGTACATAAGTACAAACGTCTCCGTACTGATCAGCGAGACTCTAATAAACCGACTTGTGATTCATGACTCCTATGAACCTAGAGCTCTAATACCAACTTGTCACGACCCCGGTTCGCCCTCCGTGAACTATCGTGATGGCACCTAGTCTCTACGACTAGGTAATCCTAAAATGCAGAAGATAAACCAAATTTGTGGAAGAGAAGAAACAATTTAAAACATAAATAATGTAATAAATCAGCATTTGAAAGTGCCACTCGGCATACGCAGTACCAACTCTCACAAACTAGTACTATTTCTCCCAAAACCCGGAAACCCCTGAATCACAAGCTACGAATATAATAAAAGTGCTCTAACTCCAGAATGTCTATATCAAAAGAAAAAAATTAGAAGGGCTATCACTACAAGACAGAATGAAAAGGCACTCGGTTTGCGGACACAGCAGATATACCTCGAAGTCTCTGGAGTAGTTGCCTCGCCTCAAAGGTGATAGGACTGAGTCGAAGTACCTGGATCTGCACATGAAAAACATGCACAGAAGGGGAAAAAGTACTACTGAGGTTAAATAAATATAGAGATGACAGAATAAGATAAGTAGTACAATTGAGAATCTACAGTAAGAATTTAATACGGGATTTTAAGGAATACAATAACTGAAATAGAGATAAAGACAATCACAAGGAAATAGCACTCATAACAAGGATGATAACCGGGGATCTCTTAGTATCCTCAATATATACAAGGGATCTCTTGGTATCCTCAATATATGCTAGGGATCTCTTGGTATCCTCAATATACGTGCCAGATATCTCTTGGTATCCCGCACCTCAGTTCAAATCATAAATACGTACAGGGGATCTCCCGGGATGCCGTCCCGTAGTCCCAAAGTAAAACACACAGCAACAACACAAGAATACTCAATTAAGCTCAAGTTCATACCAAGTAAAACATGTAATTCTAATTTAACATGCTTCACCTAATTTAATTAGGGCAGTTTAAGCAAATAAATAGTTAAGTCAATTAGACATGCTTTTTCTAAGCTAACAACAGGTTTAAATTGCAAGTAAAATAAAAGAGGAAAAAGGAACACAATTGACATTATGTAAAGAAAACCGGATTTTTCAACAATTAGCTCAAGTACACACTCGTCAGCTCACGTATAGGGCATTTCAATTATCAAATATACCAAATCCTAAGAGGAAGGTCCCACACACAAGGTTAGGCAACCCACTTACCTTGAACCAGCTCAAATCAATCTGAAACCACACTCTTGCCACGAGTACTCGACTCCAATTGCCCTAAATCTATTCAATTCAATTTCATAATGTAAATAACACTTCAAGTAACAGATTCTACAAAGAAATTAAATTCCCATCGGACCCACATCTCGAAATAAGGTAAAATTTATATTTCAAGAATCCTTACACTCTCACGAGTTCAATCATACCAAAATTACCAAAATCGGAACTGAATTTGTCCCTCAAATCATCACTCAAAGGCCTCTAATTAGTCAAGCCCTAACTCCCAAATTACCATTGATTTTCCTTAATTTTTCATGCTTATAATGATAAAATCATGCCAATAACGAGTTTAGGGACCAAAGACCTTACCCCAACGAACTCCTCTGAAAATCCCTTTTGAAAATGCTCCCCAAGCTTCTTATCGTTTGAAAAGAGGTGAAAAATGACTAAATTTCGCGAAGGCAAGCATTTATATGTTTCTTCCCAGCGATTACCGCATCTGCTGTCAAGGGAGTGCACCTGCGGAAGAATGCATCGTAGTTGCGAAAAGTCACTTAACAGGCTGGGTCCGTATCTTCGGCACCGCATTTGCGAAAACCCAGCCGCACCTGCGGATCCTGGAGCTCTGGGCCAATCTCACTTTTGCGGCCACATAGCCACTTCTGCGGTGCAACACCTACGGTCCCACACTCGCAAGTGTGGTTATGACAGAAAACCAGCAGCTGAAGCTGTAACTCCAAACTCCAAAATCCTTCCGTCAACCATCCGAAATCATCTCAAGGCCCCTGGGACCTCAACCAAAGGCACCAACATGTCTAATACCACTATCCAAACTTATACCAATTCTTAAAACACTTAAAACAACATCGAAACAACAAATCAACCATGGATTCAAGCTTAATTCTCTGCAATACAACCACTTAAAACATTATAATGCTGACGATACAACCACAATGCTGGAGATGTGCAGAAATTTCTAACCAATTGCAGAGTTAACCAAACATTAATTCTCTCCTTTTTGACTAAAATCATCACCTCATTACTACCCAAATACTGGTAACTGCCCTGTAATATACCTCACATAATCCCACTGCAATGGTCCCCGATACCAATAGTCTCGCCTCACCTAGTGCGAGCTGCTTAGACAACCAATCACCACAGACAATGACCAACGGTCTCACATGATGCAAAAATGCGCCAATAGGCCATAATACGAACAAGATACATAAGGAAATGATTCAGGAATGGACTGCTCAACTCACACAACTAATATGGACTTTTCCCCAGAGAATAGGAATTTATCAAGCCGTTTCACAGCACACATGGCACAATCACAATATTACATGAGTTGACGAACACGGAACAACATATGATATTCCAACACCCCTCCTTGAGAAGCGCTATACTAAAATGAACACATCTGACTCACATGAAGCCCATAATCCTATTTAAATCCATTCTCCCACTTCAAGTCGATTCTGCTCGCACTGAACTAGGCTGATAGCCTTTCCTAGACCGTAATAAGTCATTTCTTCTCATAACATGAAAGAACTACCACCATAGCCGGGACAACACCCCACAATCCACAACCAAATGAACCGAACGACTTCATATAGATCGTAGATATTCTTCCAACATTTCAACTTTCTTAAGTCCCCAAAATTTGACTAACTCCCAAATTTTTCAAATATTTCGGCAGAGTCTCCCTTGTAATTGGGCCTATCCACCTGTCAGAGTAACACCAAAACAACTCCTAACAGCATGTCCACAACCCAAAAAGTACCACAAATATATCAATAACACTAATCTCCGCATTACAAGCCCGACATTATCACAATGATATTTTGACATGAAATGCATCATTTGTATGATCATAACCACATTTCTAGTCTTAACAGTTGTTCATAAATAATTCCATCATCATCAATAAATCTCATATTAACCACCACCTTATTTCAAATTTTCACAATACTGACAATAGAATGTGAGGCATGAAGACCTCATTATTACTTACTCGGATTAATGAGTCACATTTAACGCCACCTGGGAACTCATCTCATAAGCTAAAACTCAATGTTTACAGTACGAAAATGGCTGAATATGAACATAAAATATACAAGAATTATCAAATCAACCTAACTGGCATGACTCCCTTTAATATTATCGTACGAATTAAACTTTACAAAGGAAAACTTTAAACTCATAATTATTTACCACAAGGACCTTGTCCTTACATGACCTCCACCGCGGCTTGCAGCCCGGTTTAAATATTTCATATTGTGCCAACTGCAGTTTTCAATTTCCTTTCTTTCTTGTTCTCAATAAATTTCGTAAACATTTTTTTTCATAGCACATAACGAACCCTCATACCGGTAGGGCATATAATTCATAAAAAAAAGTTGGAACCAATTATTCCGAAACACATTAAACCCATTGTAGTGAATAATAAACATTACTTTAACCTTACCCCAAATCCTTGGAGCCCAATTTCTAACATCCAGAATTCTTTTCAAGACCCGAATCTCACATACACACACTGTATAAGTCCGAACAAACTGTGTCAAGCCATAACAATAACCCTAGATATAATCGCATAACATAATACACAACTCGTATACTCGCAACACCATTCTCGATCACCATAACCACTCAAACCAACCAAGTACCAGTAGGAAACCCCACATTAAATAGAACCTCGCTCCAAAACCTTCGTACCCCATCAATAATGAAGAAATATACAGGAACTCACAATACACAACACGTTCCCCATACCTGTAGAAAGTATCTATTTTAAACCATGGTAGAAACCATCAAGAACACTTGGAAATCCATTTTCTCCTAATCAAGCTATCAGAACTAAATTCCTCTAATTCAACCAGGCCACGCAGGTCATCAAACTCAGAAATATTGCCATATTACTACAGCTAGTTCAACAAAAATTCTTCACAAGCTTAGGTAACACAGACCGTAAAATACCTCAATTCCACTACTAAGATCACCTTCATTCTCGTGACAATCAACTCAAATTTCTCAATTAGAGTCAAATTCAAATCTCAACACATACACCCTGTTAGTAGAAAAGAAACTCTCTACTCAACATTATAAGGAACACACCTACGTAGATTATTCCGCATGAGATAACCCACCTACTTTGCCTCCAATTAACATTTTTGTATACCTCCCACCGTCATACATATTACACAATCACTTAGTCTTCCTGGGTCTAAACTTATACTGTAACAAGAAATTCACTTCACTCCAAACAGGAGACTTGAAAAGATTCTTCATGCCCATAACTCAGAGCTACACCTCGAATCACAATGGAAATCACACACTTAATAGTTCACCTATCATCCAGCAGATCTTCCTCGACACTTCCAAGTCATATAGAAACATCCCACAGTACTAACATACCCATCACATTGCTACCCAACCATCATTCCCGCTAATAGGGGCAATACCGGACATATAAGTTCAAAACACTTGCTCACACAATCAGCACCTTGGTGCTTAAGCCGTAGGAAAAGATCCGGCCTCAAGTCCTTCAGACTGGCCCAACATCAACTCATAGAGATCACGTCTCGCCCCTCAATCAGGGAATCACAAGCCATCAAGGCACATCTGATACTGAGCGCTCATGCGCGCATGCGAACGCGTGGAAGGAATTTCAAGAGTTACTTTTCAAGCTGAATAAAGAACGCACGATAAGAATTCAAGAATGTGAAGTTTTCCTAAAGGTTCTGCAGCCTCTCGTGGATAAATATAGACATCTCCATACCGATCTGCGAGACTCTACTAAACCTGCTCATGACTCGTGAGACTTATATAACCTATGCTCTGATACCAACTTGTCAAGACCCAAAATCCCAACCCGGTCGTGATGGCGCCTCTCGTGAGGCCAAGGCTAGACAATCAACAAAACAGTACATCTCTTTATAATTACTTAGTAGGAATAAGTCTAAATCATGGGCAATATAATCTTAAATGCAAAATAAACGTGATAGAACAAGGAAAACCCTCCCAACTCAGCCCGAAATCGGGGTGTCACAAGTCATGAGCTACTACAGAGTTTACTAATATTTTACAAAGTCTGGAATTATCATAAATAACAAAGATAAGGGAGAAAATGGGGTTGCGGACGTCAACAGCCACCTCGTTACTCCTAGTCACCGCCTGGTCTAGAAAGAATCAGCGCTCAGGAGCGAACTCAGCTCTGCCTGTATCTGCACACATGGTACATGGAGTAATGTGAGTGATCCGACCCAGTGAGTAATAAAAATAAATAACGACTGAAAACATGAAATCTCATGACGACACAATATAGCGCTATCCCAAGCAGTAAAATCAGTTATACAGTAAAATAGTGAGTATCAAATAATTCTTCTTTTAAAACAGTAAAGACAAATAATTTCCACAGTAAGGATAAATCAAAAGCTTGCCCCTCGGGCTCAATATGTAAATCTCAGTATAGTATCAGCCCTCGGGCTCACTCCCAACTCACCAACACACAACATCAGCCCCTCGGGCTCACTCCCAACTCACCACACATAAGCAACGGCCTCTCGGGCCCACTCCCAACTCACCTGGGTACCCTGCACTCACTGGGGGTGTGTACAGACTCCGGAGGGGCTCCTACAGCCCAAGCGCAAATATCAATAGGCCTGAAAGCCTTCACACATCCCACACGAGGCCTGAAAGCCTCCTTATATAACACTCGAGGCCTGGAAGCCTCCTCACATCACTCAACATATCCTCACGTATGGCCCTCGGCCTCAATCAGTCCAGAAAATAATCATAAGCCTCTTGGGCATCAGTTAAACAATAGTGCTCAGCTCAACATCATTATAAGTATCATTAAATCTCGAGTTGAGTATAAATGTAGCTGAGTTCACAAAATAATATAATTCAATTGGACTGAGTTCAAATAATATTTCAATTCGTGAGGAAAATAGTGATGTAAATTCATAAAAGATTTCAGATAATTGGTACGAAGCCCAAATATGGCAATAAGCCCAATCATAGTGAAAAACAATAAATTTTTATCAATTACGCGGTAAAAATATCAACTGGGATGGACCAAGTCACAATCCCCAATAGTAAATGACCCCGCGCTCGTCATACAATGCATGTCTAATCTCAACATAGCAGTATGTTGTGCAATCCGGGGTTTCAAACCCTCAGTCCATCATTTAAAATCATTACTCACCTCAAGACGGTCCAATGTCTACTCCGCTATGCCCTTGCCTCTCGAATTTACCTCTTCGCGCGTCGAATTTGGTCAAAACCACAACGAATACATTACAATAGGCTAAGGGAATATAACCCAATCGAAAAGACTCGAAAAATATCGAAATTCACGAAATTCCCAAAACCCGAGCCCCGGGCCCACTTCTCGAAAAATTACAAAAGTCACATCACAGGATTCCTCGTCTCGCCACGAGTCCGTACATATAAAATTTACCAAAATCGGAGTTCAAATGACCCCTCAAATCTTCAAATCTTATTTTCTAATCCCTAGGACTAAATCTTCAATTTACTCCTCAAAAACATGTAATCTAGTCGGATTATTCGATGATAATTCAATATTATGGAGTAAAAATAATCACAAGTGACTTACCTCAAGATTTCCCAAAATTTCTTGCTAAAAATCGCCCAAAATCCGAGCTTGGAAGTCAAAACAAATGACCAAACTCGGACTGCTGGACATTAAATCTGTCAAGAAATTTTCGGTACTGTTCAAGCGGGGGCACTTTTCATGCATGTGAGGTCACTGTGCATTGTTCACTCGCGCTATTACTGTTCACGCGCGGGTACTGTTCACTGCTGCAGAAAATATAGCAGCTTTTAAGAAATTTGCCGCACAGCCATTTTTTCACTAAAATGGCTCTAACTCCTTCATACGAACTCGGAATTAGACGATTCTTATTCCTATGAGTCACAAATAATAATACGAACACAACCCTTCAATTAAAACTCAATTTGGAGCTCGTTTGCCCAGTTCAATACCCATTTCGCTCGTTAAACAATTAACTCACATTTCACGTCAAAAACCCAATCGTGACTTGATGAAATTAAACCAAAATTTAAAGATCAGTCCTATAATTCATGATTTAAATTCTGGAAGTCTCGAAATCAAATTTGGATCTCTAGAACTAAAAATGAACCTTTAGATCATTACATTTATGCTCAAAACGGCAAAAATCTTCCAAAAATGACCCGTTGGGCATCCGAAACACACCCGAGGCCCTTGGGACCTTAACCAATTATATCAACATGTCCCACAATATCATTCAAACTTGTCACGACCCAAAATGAAGGGCCATGACTAGCACCCGACCACACTTGCCGAACACCAACGTACATTTCATCTAACCTTCATTATTATCTTTTAAGGATGACGAGATCAATATAAATAGTAGACCTAGATAATGGACAACCAACAATAAAATATGACGGCATGAACATACATAGAACGGGATGACCAGACAATCAAGAAACTACGTATAAGGTATGAGCTACCACGCTACTATGAAAGACTATACAACAAAAACTAGCCGACAAGGCATACCAAACTGTACATGAGCCGACACCTATCTATGAGCCTCTAAAAGAACATAAGTATTGCAACATAGCCGGAACAGGGCCCCGACATACCCATAATGTCTATAACAAAAATTGCATACCAAGACAAAGGCAAGTCCGGAGAAGGGATCTCGCCAATCACCGCTGAACTGGACAGTCTACTGTGGTGGGGGAGCTGTACCTGCCTGTCTATCAGGACCTGCAGCACGACATGCAGCGTCCACAAATAAAAGGATGTCAGTACGAATAAAGTACTGAGTATGTAAGGCAAGGAACCATAAAAACGATCAGTAAAGTAAGAAAGGATAGAGAATATACAACCTGTAACATCTTAGTACCTCTGAGGGCTACTTACATGAAATGCATGATACATATGAATAAATACATAAATCTTTAAAGCATTCGCCTCTGTGGGCATCATCATCATCATATCGTACCCGGCCATAATAGGCTCGGTAGAATCGTACCCGGCCACGTGGAGCTCGGTAAAACCCAACTGATCAGTGGTTGCACAATAGGTGCCGTACCCGGCCAACTATAGCGTGGCTCGGTAGAGTAAAATAGATACATATATATAATGCATGCTCGACTCATGGAATCATATTCTAAACCTTTCGGAGTGACGTAAGGTCGGTATCCTCTATACACGTTATTAGGACTAACTCTTCACTATGAACCTTATAAGATTTAGGAAGTACGAACAACATTGATAACATAAGAATAAGAGAAGTAACATTAACACCAATCGTTCCATAAGAGGGAAAACAATGTAAGTACTGCTAGCTTCTAAGAGTAGAGTATCTTGGAAGCTCGTTCATTACATTATGTACAATCGGAGTCGTGCAAAAGAAGGAAAGGGATAGCCTCACATACCTTGTATATACTGCCCCAATCTCAAGCTATGCAATTGTCAAAACTCCTTAGTCTACAATAAGAGAAACGATACTATCGTTATCATTTAAGCGTCATAACTATTATGTATCGACCACAACCTATTTTACGATGAAACGGACAGCACCTCCCCTATATATATGACCTCACACCATTCAAAACAATCACCAAACAGCCCAAACAACATCAATAATAAACATATTGAGCCTCCCAAAATAGTCCACACACAGCCTAATCACTCCATACATACGACGACCACCGTAGTCGTGTCAAACAACCTGGAAATGTTACGAATAACTATCAGCCCATAACCCTACATATATATGGTGTTTCTCCACACCCTTCCTCCTCCAAAACTCCACAAGATAGTAGTAAAATACGCAGCCCAACAACAACGCAAAACAGTCCACAAAACAATAACATTACTTCCAAGCCTTTCGATATATATTTCACAAGTTCTAGCTTCAATGGCTTAGCTGCAACTTGGATAATCTTAAATACATATAGAGTAAGAGGTTCCTTACCTTTATACAGAAAGAACAACTCCAATTTGACCTTAAATTTCCATGAAATATCCCTCCAATGCTGCCACAACAACAAAAAAGCGAAACTAGCGATCAATTAGTATTTTTCGGCACTAGAATCACTTTAGAAGGCTTGAAATCACCTAGGATTGATATTAAGAACATGAGGGAGTATTTACAGAACATAAACCCTTTAAAACAACCTCCCACACGAGCTGAAACGACACAAAAATGAGCAACAACAAGAAGAACAAGAGACTTACTAGCGCCACGGAATTCCCGACACTTGATTTGTGTTGTTTGCCCTTTTTTTGGGTCTTGAATCTTGAGAGAACCTTGAGAGGATGTTCCTAGGGTTCTAAGGTCTGAAAATAGTGAAAAGAAATGACTTAAAACGGGTTGGAGGCATCCTATATAGGTCCAAATATCTTAAACCGACTTAGTGGGCCCCATAGAGAGGTGCTTGGCGCAGTCTCACGAAAATGCGAATATCTCTCTACTCCAAGATCGTATCGATGAACGGTTTAATGCGTTGGAAACTAGACTCATAGATCTTTAATTTGGTTTGTAGATCACCCCGTAATTCCTTGTAAATTATGATAAAAGATTAGAAACATTTGACCTAATGTTTAAGTAAAATTATGAACCTAAGTTGCGACAACTTTTGTCGACTTTTGTTTCATAACTCGTTTGACTTCAAGACTTATGATACGGATATTATATGATTAAAATACCTTAATAAATGACCTCTTGAGTGTATTAAGCACCACTAGATTACCTGAAAATACGAGTTACAACATCCTTGATTCGTTTAACTTCTAATACTGGTTAATCACCCTTATACACTCTTGTATCACTTAAGACCAATAGGATTGACTTCTTATCATCTCAAAGATAATTCCTTCTTGGATTTATGTTAACTAATATATGGCATGAACTAACACATGTGGATATGGGTTGTAACACCCTCCCCCCCTTAGGAACATTCGTCCTCGAATGTAAGGGTTTATGGGGAGTTTAAATCATCGTGGATTCCAATGGAAATTTCCGATCAATTTTCCCCTATAAAATGGTCACTAGCAAAACTTGCAAGTAATTAAGCCCAACATATGGCTTCACAAGGCTACACAAAGCATTATGCGTATTTACATTATCTACATATCACCATTTTGTATTAAGGAGGAGTATTCTCAAATTATTGCTTACCTCATAGAGCCGTTTCTTCTTCCAATGTATCCTGTCTTCCACCAGCATCCTTGTTATCTTCATTCTGGAATAAGTAAGGGTATTTAGACTTCATCTCCTCTTCTGCTTCCCATGTCATTTCTTCCATATTTTTGTTCCTCCACAATACTTTGACGGAAGCTACATCTTTTGTTCTCAGCTTGCGGACTTGCCGATCTAATATCGCCACTGGCACTTCTTCATATGATAGGTCCTCTGTAACTTGTACATCTTTGATAGGGACGACTCGAGAAGGGTCTCCAATACATTTTCTCAACATAGATACATGGAATACCGGGTGGACAAATTCCAATTCGGATGGCAATTCTAACTCATAAGCAACCTGTCCAATCCGTCGAAGAATTTTATACGGCCCGATATACCTTGGACTCAGCTTACCTTTCTTCCCAAAACGCATAATACCCTTCATTGGTGAGATCCTCAGGAAAACCCAATCACCAACCTCAAACTCTAGATCACGACGTCGGACATCAGAATAAGATTTTTGCCTGCTTTGTGCCGTCCTCAATCGCTCCTGTATCACTTTCACCTTCTCAATAGCTTGGTGAATCAAATCTGGCCCATATAATTCTGTTTCACCGACTTCGAACCATCCAACTGGTGATCTACATCTCCTCCCGTATAGTGCCTCATATGGGGCCATTTTAATACTGGAATGGTAGCTATTGTTATAGGCGAATTCTATGAGTGGAAGATGATCATCCCAATTCCCCTTAAAATCTAGAACACATGCTCGTAGCATATCTTCCAGTGTCTGAATGGTACGTTCAGCCTGTCCGTCAGTCTGCGGATGAAATGCAGTGCTGAGATTTACTTGTGTGCCTAAACCCTTCTGGAAAGACCTCCAAAAGTTAGCCGTAAATTGAGCTCCTCGGTCTGATATAATAGATATGGGCACACCATAAGCCTAACAATCTCCTTGATATACAACTTTGCATAATCTTCAGCCGTGTAAGTTGTCTTCACTGGCAGAAAATGGGCACATTTTGTAAGTCGATCAATTATTACCCAGATGGAGTCAAACTTATGATAAGAGCGAGGTAATCCAATAATGAAGTCCATATTAATCACCTCCCACTTCCAGGTCGGAATCTCTATATTTTGAAGCAATCCACCGGGTTTCTGATGTTCTATCTTTACTTGTTGACAATTGGGACACTGGGCTACAAATTCTGCAATAGACTTCTTCATATTATCCCACCAATATTGCTCCTTGACATCATGATACATCTTTGTCGAGCCGGGATGGATGGAATATCGGGATTGATGAATCTCATTCATAATCTTCTCTCGCAACCCTGCCACATTAGGCACACACAATCGGCTCTGGTATCTCAGTGCCCCATCTTTTCCGATCCCAAAAGCCATACTTTTACACTGTTGAATGCTTTCTCTTAATCGTACTAAGATAGGATCTTCATATTGTCGTGCTTTTACCTCGGCTACCAAAGATGATTCTGATGTATTCTGTACAGTAACACCTCCGTCATCAGAGTCTAACAATCTGATTCTCATATTGGCTAGCTGATGAAGCTCTTTAATCAACCCCCATCTACCTGCCTCAATATGTACTAAGCTTCCCATTGATTTACGGCTGAGAGCGTCTGCCACAACATTGGCTTTACCGGGATGATACAATATCTCGACGTCGTAGTCTTTCAATAATTCAAGCCACCTACGCTGCCTCAAATTCAACTCTTTCTGCTTGAAGATGTATTGTAAACTCTTGTGATCTGTGTAGATGTCAACATGGACGCCGTATAAGTAGTGCCGCCATATCTTCAAAGCATATATTACTGCAGCCAATTCCAAATCATGGGTTGGATAATTCTTTTCATGCTTCTTCAATTGTCTTGATGCATAAGCAATCACATTCCCACGCTGCATCAATACGCACCCCAAACCTATACCTGAGGCATCACAATATACCACATAACCTTCTGTTCCTTCAGGAAGAGTGAGCACTGGTGCAGATGTCAATCGATTCTTCAGCTCCTGAAAACTACGTTCACAAGTGTCAGACCACTGGAATTTGGTAGCTTTTTGTGTTAACTTAGTCAATGGTGATGATATAGAGGAAAATCCTTCTACAAACCGCCTATAATATCCTGCTAGCCCTAGGAAGCTGCGGACTTCTGATGGTGTTGTAGGTCTCGGCCAATTCTTTACTGCATCGATCTTCTGAGTGTCGACACTAATACCCTCATCAGATATCACATGGCCAAGGAATGCTACTGAGTTCAGCCAGAATTCACATTTGGAGAGCTTAGCATATAACTTACGATCCTGAAGCGTCTGTAATACTATCCGCAAGTGGCCCGCATGTTCCGCCTCCGAACGAGAATATACTAGAATGTCATCAATGAATACAATCACGAACACATCAAGATAGGGCCTGAATATAGTATTCATGAGATCCATAAAAGCTGTTGGGGCATTTGTTAGCCCGAACGACATCACCAAGAACTCAAAGTGCCCATATCTTGTCCGGAAGGCCGTCTTTGGAATATCCTTCTCCCTAACCCTCACCTGATGATACCCTGAACGTAAATCAATCTTAGAGAAATACTTGGCACCCTGGAGTTGGTCAAACAGGTCATCAATTCTTGGAAGTGGATACTTGTTCTTTATAGTAGACTTATTCAACTGTCGATAGTCGATACACATCCGTAACGACCCGTCTTTCTTCCGCACGAATAGGACTGGTGCACCCCAAGGTGAAGTGCTAGGCCTAATAAAGCCCTTATCCAGCAAGTCCTTCAACTGCACCTTCAACTCTCGCAACTCTGCCGGGGCCATTCTGTATGGAGGAATAGAGATCGGTTGAGTGTCAGGCAACACATCAATGCTAAACTCAATCTCCCTTTCAGGAGGAAGGCCTGGGAGTTCATCTGGGAAAACATCTGGGAATTCGTTGACCACAGGGATTGATTGTAAAGTAGGCGGTTTCGCCTCCGCATCCCTAACGCGAACGAGATGATAAATGTAACCTTTTGAGATCATTTTCCTTGCCTTAAGATAGGAAATAAACCTACCTTTCGGTGTAGCAATGTTCCCTTTCCATTCAATGACGGGTTCACCCGGAAATTGGAACCTAACCATCTTCGTACGACAGTCAACATTTGCATAGCATGAGGCCAACCAGTCCATTCCCATTATCACATCAAAATCAACCATTTCTAACTCAAATAAATTTGCCGAGGTTTGACGACTACAAATCATCACAGTGCAACCTCTATATACCCTTCTAGCAATCACAGAATCTCCTATCGGAGTAGATACCGCGAGGGGTTTACTTATCAATTCAGGTTCAATGCCAAACTTATTAGCCACAAAGGGTGTAACATAGGATAATGTAGATCCCGGATCAATCAACGCATATACATCATAAGAAAACACAGATATAATACCTGTAACAACATCTGGAGACGACTCGAGATCCTGTCGACCTACTAGAGCATAGGTTCGATTTTGAGCACCACTCGAACTCGGCACTGCACCTCTACCCCTACCACGACCTGTCGACTGCTGAAAACCCCGTGCTGGAGGTCGAACTGATGAGGAAGAACCAGACACAGATCCAGTCGGCTGAGCCATACCATCACCTCCTCTATTAGGACAATCCCGCATCATATGGCCAGGCTGCCCGCACGAATAGCATGCATCAGAACCTCGACGACACAGTCCAAAGTGGGCCTTGCCGCACTGATCACAATGTGGTGTTGGGGGTCTCATCTGACTAGTATCCCTGTGATGTTGCGAGCCAGATGCCCGCGAACTCTGACCTGGACCAGAATAGGATCGATCATATCGAGGCCTCTGAAACTGTGGAGGAGCACTAGCTACAGGTGGCGCCGAACTCCTCGAAAACTGTGGCCTGATGCGGCCTCTGAAGTCATCAGAATACCCTGCAAATCTCGCCCTCTTATGCTGGCCTCTATCCTGCTCCCTAACTGCCCTCTGCTGGCGCTTACGATCCTCTAGGGTCTGGGCATAAGCTTGAATACGGGAAATATCCATGCCCTCCACCAAGGAGGCTGTCGTACACTCATTTATTAGATGTGGTCCCAACCCATTCACGAACATATGCACCCTATCACTCATCTCGGCCACCATATGGGGAGCATACCTTGCCAAAGAATCAAACTGCATACTGTACTCTCGCACACTCATATTACCTTGTCTAAGGTTCAAGAACTTATCAGCTCTAGCTCGTCGTATCTCAACTGGCAAGTAGTGACGAAGAAAGGCCTCAGAAAATTCCTTCCACACAGCTGGAGGAGGGTTCGGACCCCTGGATCTCTCCCAACTATCATACCAGAGAACCGCTAAATCCCGTAACCGATAAGAAGCCAACTCTACTGCCTCTGTATCACTAACATGCATAACCCGAAGTGTACGATGAACTTGGTCAATAAAAGTCTGTGGGTCCTCCTTGGGGTCTGATCCGGTAAACACTGGAGGGTCTAAATTAATAAAATCACGAACTCTTGTACTAACTGGTTTCTCAGCAGCACCTGTATTCTGCCTCTGATCCTGAGCAGCTACCAAGCTAGTCAATAACTGCAAAGCACTCCGCATATCCTGGTCTGGAGTGCCAGACGGAGGAACTGGAGGCGCTGGGTGCCTTCTAATATCCTCTGGAGGAGATGGAGTAGATGAGGTATGAGAGGGCATCTCACTTTGAGCCTCACTTTGTCCTGCTCTGACTTGGGGCACCTGACTGGTACCCTCTCCCGCTGCTGTATCAAGCCGTCTACTAATCGTTTGCTTCCTAGTCGAAGGCATCACTGGAAAAAAACAAGGTGAATATTAGAGACAAACACTTATGACTCAACTCTACGCACGATCTAGATTCAGGAAGAAGGTAACAACCCTAGATGTCATGTAGCCTCCTGATTATAAATGTGGCGCGCTACACATCCATAATCAAGACTCTACTAGACACGGCTCATAGACAACCCCTAGGACAGACTTGCTCTGATACCAAGTTTGTCACGACCCAAACTGAAGGGCCATGACTAGCACCCGACCACACTTGCCGAGCACCAACGTACATTTCATCTAACCTTCATTATTATCTTTTAAGGCTGACGAGATCAATATAAATGGTAGACCTAGATCATGGACAACCAGCAATAAAATATGACGGCATGAACATACATAGCAGGGGATGACCAGACAATCAAGAAACTACATATAAGGTATGAGCTACCACGCTACTATGAAAGACTATACAACAAAAACTAGCCGACAAGGCATACCAAACTATACATGAGCCGACACCTATCTATGAGCCTCTAAAAGAACATAAGTGTTGCAACATAGCCGGAACAGGGCCCCGACATACCCATAATGTCTATAACAAAAATTGCATACCAAGACCAAGGCAAGTCCGGAGAAGGGATCTCGCCAATCACCGCTGATCTACTGTGGTGGGGGAGCTGTACCTGCCTGTCTATCAGGACCTGCAGCACGACATGCAGCGTCCACAAATAAAAGGACGTCAGTACGAATAAAGTACTGAGTATGTAAGGCAAGGAACCATAAATACGATCAGTAATGTAAGCAAGGATAGAGAATATACAACCTGTAACATCTTAGTACCTCTGAGGGCTACTTACATGAAATGCATGATACATATGTATAAATACATAAACCTTTAAAGCATTCGCCTCTGTGGGCATCATCATCATCATATCGTACCCGGCCATAATAGGCTCGGTAGAATCGTACCCGGCCACGTGGAGCTCGGTAAAACCCAACTGATCAGTGGTTGCACAATAGGTGCCGTACCCGGCCAACTATAGCGTGGCTCGGTAGAGTAAAATAGATACATATATATAATGCATGCTCGACTCATGGAATCATATTCTAAACCTTTCGGAGTGACGTAAGGTCGGTATCCTCTATACACGTTATTAGGACTAACTCTTCACTATGAACCTTATAAGATTTAGGAAGTACGAACAACATTGATAACATAAGAATAAGAGAAGTAACATTAACACCAATCGTTCCATAAGAGGGAAAACAATGTAAGTACTGCTAGCTTCTAAGAGTAGAGTATCTTGGAAGCTCGTTCATTACATTATGTACAATCGGAGTCGTGCAAAAGAAGGAAAGGGATAGCCTCACATACCTTGTATATACTGCCCCAATCTCAAGCTATGCAATTGTCAAAACTCCTTAGTCTACAATAAGAGAAACGATACTATCGTTATCATTTAAGCGTCATAACTATTATGTATCGACCACAACCTATTTTACGATGAAACGGACAGCACCTCCCCTATATATATGACCTCACACCATTCAAAACAATCACCAAACAGCCCAAACAACATCAATAATAAACATATTGAGCCTCCCAAAATAGTCCACACACAGCCTAATCACTCCATACATACGACGACCACCGTAGTCGTGTCAAACAACCTGGAAATGTTACGAATAACTATCAGCCCATAACCCTACATATATATGGTGTTTCTCCACACCCTTCCTCCTCCAAAACTCCACAAGATAGTAGTAAAATACGCAGCCCAACAACAACGCAAAACAGTCCACAAAACAATAACATTACTTCCAAGCCTTTCGATATATATTTCACAAGTTCTAGCTTCAATGGCTTAGCTGCAACTTGGATAATCTTAAATACATATAGAGTAAGAGGTTCCTTACCTTTATACAGAAAGAACAACTCCAATTTGACCTTAAATTTCCATGAAATATCCCTCCAATGCTGCCACAACAACAAAAAAGCGAAACTAGCGATCAATTAGTATTTTTCGGCACTAGAATCACTTTAGAAGGCTTGAAATCACCTAGGATTGATATTAAGAACATGAGGGAGTATTTACAGAACATAAACCCTTTAAAACAACCTCCCACACGAGCTGAAACGACACAAAAATGAGCAACAACAAGAAGAACAAGAGACTTACTAGCGCCACGGAATTCCCGACACTTGATTTGTGTTGTTTGCCCTTTTTTGGGTCTTGAATCTTGAGAGAACCTTGAGAGGATGTTCCTAGGGTTCTAAGGTCTGAAAATAGTGAAAATAAATGACTTAAAACGGGTTGGAGGCATCCTATATAGGTCCAAATATCTTAAACCGACTTAGTGGGCCCCATAGAGAGGTGCTTGGCGCAGTCTCGCGAAAATGCGAATATCTCTCTACTCCGAAGATCGTATCGATGAACGGTTTAATGCGTTGGAAACTAGACTCATAGATCTTTAATTTGGTTGGTAGATCACCCCGTAATTCCTTGTAAATTATGATAAAAGATTAGAAACATTTGACCTAATGTTTAAGTAAAATTATGAACCTAAGTTGCGACAACTTTTGTCGACTTTTGTTTCATAACTCGTTTGACTTCAAGACTTATGATACGGATATTATATGATTAAAATACCTTAATAAATGACCTCTTGAGTGTATTAAGCACCACTAGATTACCTGAAAATACGAGTTACAACATCCTTGATTCGTTTAACTTCTAATACTGGTTAATCACCCTTATACACTCTTGTATCACTTAAGACCAATAGGATTGACTTCTTATCATCTCAAAGATAATTCCTTCTTGGATTTATGTTAACTAATATATGGCATGAACTAACACATGTGGATATGGGTTGTAACACCCTCCCCCCCTTAGGAACATTCGTCCTCGAATGTAAGGGTTTATGGGGAGTTTAAATCATCGTGGATTCCAATGGAAATTTCCGATCAATTTTCCCCTATAAAATGGTCACTAGCAAAACTTGCAAGTAATTAAGCCCAACATATGGCTTCACAAGGCTACACAAAGCATTATGCGTATTTACATTATCTACATATCACCATTTTGTATTAAGGAGGAGTATTCTCAAATTATTGCTTACCTCATAGAGCCGTTTCACCTTCCAATGTATCCTGTCTTCCACCAGCATCCTTGTTATCTTCATTCTGGAATAAGTTCAAATTTTGCACACAAGTCACATTCGACATTATGGACTTGCACCATCTTTCGGAATCGCATTCCGACCTCGATATCAAAATTTCCACTTCCGGTCGAATTTTCTCAAAAACCTTCAAATTTCTATATTTAGCCAAATGACTTCAAAATGACCTCCGGACATCCAATTTCACTTCCGATCACGCTCTCAACTCCAGAATCACCATACAGAGCTATTCCCAGACTCAGAATCCCAAATGGACATCTATAACTCTGAAATGCCTTCCAACCCAAATTTATGAAATTCTTCTAAAATACTAACTTCCACAATATACGCCGAAATGCTCACGGGTTATCCAAAACTAAATCCGGACATACGCCCAAGTTTGAAATCATCATACGAACATGTTGGAACTTTCAGATCCCAATTCCGAGGTCGTTTACTCAAAATTCCAATCTTAACCATTTTCTTCAACTTAAGGTTGCCGCAATGAAAAGTTTCTTTCCAATTTGACTCCGAATTTCCCGAAATTTAACTCTGACCATACGTACAAGTCAATATACCTGAAATGAAGCTGTTCATGACTTTCAACTGCTGAACGACATGCTAGATCTCAAAACGACCGGTCGGGTCGTTACACATCTTAGGGTTGAAAAAGGAAAGGAAAACATGGAAGATATCCATGTTGAATTAGATTAAGGCTCGGGTGAGGCAACTAGGTTTAATAGAGATGTAGAAGATTCAAAGGCGGCTTGATAAGTTGGTATTTTACCAACTTATATCATCTTTAAGCTTAGATTTGTGCTATGTTTGAATAATAAAATCGCGTGTTTAATGTCTTTTACTTCTATTTTACAGGTTCTATGTGATTTAGAGGTGATGATGAAGAAACCAAGTGAAAACGAGTCAAAAAGACATTGAAAAGAAGAAATCTAGAAAATGGCATTAGATGTCACAATTACGATATCAATGTGCAAATGCGAAGATAACAGAAGTCACAATTGCGATGGAGGAATTGCAAATGCAAAGTCAACCAAGTCAAGCAATGTTCGCAAATGCAAAAATAGGGTCACAAATGCAAAGTCAAACCAGACAGTCAACCTTCACAATTACGAAGTCTTCATCGCAAGTGCGATAGTCAACAGGAAAGTCATAGCTTCGCAAATGCGAAGATCACTCTTCAGTTCCGGGTACTTCTGTAATTTCATATTTTTTGGCCCCAAATCCTTTAATAAACGACCTAGTTTTATTTGTCAATTATCTTTGGCTTAATTTTCAGTCTCTTGACTACAGAAGACAAGTTTTGGAGCTAGTGTTCTTGCACACACACTTGGCTCTCGAAGATTTATAGTGTTTGGTTTAGAATTTCTTACCTATTTATGTTCATTTATATATTTTCTTGCTTTCTATTATAAATCTAAGTGCATAGTATTTTTTCCTACACTTGAATCTTGTTTTTGAGTATTCATTTAATGTATGGATTAAATATCTTGTTGTGCTTATTATTAAACGATTTTTAATTATATTGAAGCGAGTTATGTTTCTTTAATTATTATTGTTCTTTAATGTTTCCAAAGGGATTAGATAACCCTAGGACTCACCCATTTACTTTGAATTAATTTTGAAAAAGATAATTTAGGGTTCAGAAAGATTACTTAACAAGAACTCAAGGCTTTAAGCCTCACTTTATAGATTATACTTAGGGATAGGATTGAATTACTTGTATCCATATTCGGGTGTGCTTAATCTCTTAATTGTTTTAGGGATAATTCAATTAGGAAGTCTTTTTAGACTTCGGAAGAAGCTAATATAGAATATTACTCGAGGCTAATTAACATAAACTCGCTCATATTTGTAAAATCGTGAAATACATTGGATCGTTACTTGAGCATAATTCCCATTGCATACATGCTTATAGCAATTGATCATTCTAATTGACTTAGGTTAGTTTACATTTTCGCAATTAGTTATAAATATTTTCTCAAAACCTTTCTAAGTATTTGGCTTAGCATAATAAGTGATAATTCTCTTACACACCTAATCACCTGCATATTGTTCTATGTGGGATTCGACCCTGACTCATTGTTGGGTAAATTATATTGCATGCGACCGTGTTTATTTACTTTTTAGTAGAGGATTTGGACGTCATCAAAATTGACGCCATTGTCAGAGATAAATTTGGCGTATTTAGGTTGTTTGAAAAGTAAGCATAGGTGCTTTGGTCCACACTTGTGAATATTTGTGTAATTATTTTTCTTATATTGATTTATTTTTCTTGTTTATTTCTTGTTTATTTTTTTAGCTTTGAAAATGGTATCAAGTAATAAAAATTGGTTTGATGGTTGTTGTTCATACTTTGATGACGCTTGTCCTTATTGTGGAGGACCACACTCTTGGCAAAATTGTTTAAATTCTCTCGTAGGCGGACTGTGCGCATAATCTCAAACCCATAAGTGGAGTATTTGTGATAAGTGTGGTAGTCAAAATTATCATTGGGATAATTGTACTTATTTGTCCTTGCCTTCCCCGAACCCCCGCTATGATGATTCTAATTTTTGTGATGATAATTATAGTGATATGGAAGTGGACGAAATTGAGCATGGTCAAAATAGAGAGTTCAAGATCATGATAGAATGCCTACATGAAGGAGGAAAGAAAAAGTAAAACGCCTTGGAGGAGCTTTTGAACGAAAGTCAGAAAATTTGGGGCTCTCAAAAAAATAAATGACCTTCATCTGCCTCACTCTCCCAACTCTCAAGTTCTACCATTTTCACTCTTAATTGCAAGCATCCAGGTATGAAAGCTTAATTTTGTTCCCTTTATGCTTTATAACATCTTCTTCTTTTTCTCTCCTTTATCTCCTAACAGTTAAGGTTCAAATTGGTTCTTCTCTTCTGTGCAAAATTGTTGAAATGATAGTTTAAATCGTATTGTAATTGCTGGGTGAGGTTGGTTGAGAGTGTGAGCTTCTTTTTCTGCTAAAAAAATGTGAAAGTCTGAGTAACCATAGCATGTTGGAATGTGAAATGAATTTTGTGCCTTAAATGTGTTCGATAATGGGACCGAATGAAATTCGTGGTTGTGTGTGAAATTTATTGCATGATTTTGTATTTAAAAATTGATTGATTCTCAAAAGGGTGCCTTCGTTCGAAATTTTTGGAGATTGAGACTGTTCTGTGTTAGGTATTACTGGGGACGATGAGATCGTAATTGCGAAGAGGTGATCCCAATTGCGAAAACAATCATCTCTGGCAACCTTCACAATTGCGAACTCTGTAAATATCTGTCGCCTTCGCAATTGTGAAGAATATATCGTAATTGCGACATCACAGAGCAGTGTGCTGCAGAACTGAAAATTTAAATTTTTTAAGGTTGGGTTTTGATTGTCCAATCATTTATTTGGCATGTCTAACTCATTTTGCAATATATTTCATAGCCATACTATGTTTTCACTCCAATACTTTATTTACAGGTACCATAAGCTGAAAATGAGCTCTAACACCGATGAATCCGCGCATGACAATCCTTTAGAAGTAGAGGAGAATTATGACTAACACCGGTACTTGTCATTGGAATGCCAGGAACGGTACTTTGCCGAGTTGATTAGGGAAAAGTTGCTCCCAGAAAGTGGTATATCACTGGAATAGGTCCCAGAACGTCTTCCCGAATTCTATGGGAGGCTTTTGGTCATGGAATGTATCTATTTTGCCCCTCCGCCTTGCAAAGCGAATGAGAAACGGGTGAGGGAATTCTGTGAAAATCTTCCACTATTTTCCTTTTCCTTTTTGCTGAGTATTGTCGCTGGTCAAAACTTGAGTGTTCTGGGATCTTAAGAAACTGAAAAAGATCTCGTTGGTCTGGTGCCCTGAAAAAGGTCAGCACATCTCTCTTTACTCTCTATTGTTTTCTTTCCTTTGATTTCTACAAGCATGCTTGTATGGTTTTGAATATTATAGTTGTTTTATAGTATTTAATATGTTAGTGTTTATGTTTTGTTAGCTTAATGGCTACTTGTGATTAGTTGTCTTGCTATGAGCCTTTAAATTATGGTTGACTAAACTATATACTTGATTCTTGTTGATCTTATTCCCTGAGTTTCCAACAGTCTACATGTTTAAGTTATTATATGTTCATGTTCACATGAACCCCCATAGCTCTCATTAGCATGTAGTAACCTTTACCCTATGCTTGTTACATCTCTGTAGACTATGAGTTTTTGAGGATCGAACATATATTTTGAAAACTATGACTGAATGAATCTGAAGGTATTAAGTTTATATTCTCTATCCCTTTAAACCTTGGGCAGAAATTCTAAGTGTTCATATGCCATCTCTTTTGTTTAAGTCTATTAGACTATTGCTGCTATGATCTTAAATTTTGTTTAGTTTTTTGTTGCTTTTGTTAACATCATCTTGTTTGAACTAAAACTCTACTTTCCTTTTTGTAATCCTATTATACACACCTGTGAAGGCTATGCCATCTTTTCTCATAGAGTGATTAAGATTCTGTTCTTTTCTCTTTGTTATAAAGATTGGTAATTGGATAAACTGAATTTAACTGTTTTCTTGATTAGTCAACATCCTTATCAACATGCTTATTTAGTATTATATCTCCAATCTCATATCTTTAGGGTCATCATGCATATTTGGGAAGCTCGCATGCATCTTTATCTTTTAATGAATCCAATTAATGTGCCTTAATTAAGTGATAACTTGTAAAAAAGAATCATGATCATCTTTGTATCCATGTACTAACTTAGAATTAAGTTTGAGTTAAACCTATTCTGATGCAATGCATATCCCTTGTTTGTAACTTTGCTTGATCTAACTCTCAAAATATGCAAGGATCCCCCTGTCTGCATTAGGCCATTGGTGACCTAAAATGTTTAAGTAGTTAATTAACAACGACATATTTTTACTTAATTCCTGGTTACACATTTTGTCTAGAACTGTCCTAGTCTTTGCTCTCTTGATAATTTTAAAACCAAGTCTAATCCCGAAAGTGTCATAAGGATCTTTTCTGATACTATCCGAACTTGATGATTTATTTGAAGTTAATACCATAAGGAGTATGATGCTTAGGAATGCCATGGTGTATTCTGTAAGTTTGTGGACCTATTACGAAAGTTGATCATGTCATAAATACCTTTGAAGCCTTTATATATGATGAGTTGTTGTTGTGTAACTTTACCTTTTTTTTGGAGTATTGCCTTACTATAGACTTAGACCTTTGTAACATGTTCATGATGTTTCTAATGTTCACCTGTATGAGTTTCAGATTTAGATCTTTAAAATTCACGTTATACATATATTTTTTTGGTAATCTAGTATAGATTACATGTTCTTATGTTAGGAAGGAAAGTATATTTTGTGGTAGGTAATGCTATAACATTTGATTTACATCGGAAGGGCCTCATTGGCACTTAAACTCGTAAAGAAAACATGATGTTAGTATTTAAGGGTATCTAGGAGTGGAGTATGACCCTAGGTTAGGCTCCCCTTCCTGACACAAGCATTGCCCTAGGCCTGGAGTCCTTTTGGAACTTGAAGTGTGGTGGGATCAAAAGGGAGTATCGACCTTGAGTGGAGCTTTCTCCTTAGCCCTTAATTTATTGATGCATTTAGTTCCTTGGTGTTTTAATGTTTAATGGCAACAAATGATTTTCAATGTGAATTATTTTCTAAGTAAAACCATCACATTAATATAATTTCCCATAGTATTGATTATTTTATTGTTTCAATTATTTGTTTATATACCTGTCATGGTATTTGAATATATCGAGAATGTGGAGTATATTTCTAATGACCTTGTTTGTTCTTTTGGGCATGTATACACTTGGCCTGCTAAGTTCCTAAGAAACTCAGGCCCACGCCAACTTTGTGGCACCTTTGAAGAGTCCAGTCTTTCTATAGCCGTGCCTCCCAAGTCACGGGGCCTACCTTATTAAGGCCCAATCATTAAGGTCTAGTCCTCTCTCCCTTCTTCTTTCATTATTGTTCGTTTAACACTGATATATTAGATTGTGTATTTTTCTTTCATGCTCTAGTATTACATAAAACATAGGTAAACCTTAACTAATATAGGACTTAAAAGGAAATAACTAATAATTAATCTACACCCCCTAATTAATTATAATTTGTTCATCTTTTACACTTATTTTTTCTTAAAGATTTTGAAGATCAGGTCCTTAATCAGAGAGACAGACCAATTTTAAAGATTAATTAGCAAAGAATCACTAATTTTCAATAACAAGGAATGAAACAGGATTTTCATAAGAAAACAGTAACGAACAATCTCAAATGAATTCCCAAAGACTTGCTTCTTCAGATTTATTAAAATCAAGGTACATTTTAAAAATCATTTTCCTACAAACATCTTTCAAAGATTACATTAACATCTATTTTTCAAAGTGCTTACTTAACACTTCGAAGCTTTAAAATATAAACCACTTTTGAAAATCTCTTAGCCCTCGAATACTGTTTTTATAATATAATCCCCACACCTTTTAAGTCTTATATATATATATATATATATATATATGTATGTATATTCCCTTTAGTATATAGTGAGCCTTGTCGTAATAATAATCAAGCATAATATAAATAAATGATCCTGTAAATTAGTCTAAGTCCTATGGAGTTACCTCAAGTAGATTTTAAGGGGTTCCTAATACTTTACTCTTAGAAGAACAAAAATCTTACTTATAATCTCACCGGTTTGCAGATCTGTAATGAGCATGACTTAGCAATTAAATAGGTACTCTAGTATACCTTTAAATGCGACTGTCTTTTATCAACAACAGAGAAATCATAAGTTGAATCATGTCTTGACTAATGCAAAATAGGGTGCAACAACATGGAGACTCTGCTGGGGATACCCCACTTAGGTTTTGACATTAGCAGACTTAGACTAATCGAGCCTCTAGATTTATACCTTGCTTTTATTATAGGCGAAATTGCAATTTCATTCTTACTTGCTTTATGTATCTTGCATTGCATTTACCCAATCTGCATCCTGCAAAGCCTCAACAATATTTTTAGGTTCAATAAGAGATAGGAAAGCATCAAAAGCACACAGATTCTTTAATTGTGATCTAGTTTTAACTCCAGAGGTTGGATCAGTAATTATGTTCTCAATGGGATGAGAAATTTAATACTTGTGAGGTTTCACAACCAACTGATTTCTGCTTGATGTTTCTCCCACGTTCTGTTGCTAAGGAACAAGGTCATGAACAAGTTCCTTTAGGAGATTGATTTCAGTTCCTCTTTGTTCTGTTCCCCCTGTCAGGTTGCCCTGGATGGAAGAACTTGTTCCATCACCTGTTCCTTTTTTTGGTGCAACTTTAGCTTTAGCTGAGACTTCACTCAAATCTTTTACCAGCCCAATAGCTTCATCTTCATGTCCCTGTCTCTCAGAAAGAATGTAGTTTCATCAAAAAGTATATGTACATTTTCTTCTACACATAAAGTTCTTTTATTGAACACTTTATAAGCTTTGCTATGTGAAGAATATCCCAAGAATACTCCCTCATCACTTCTGGGATCAAACTTACCTAGGGAAGTCCTTTCTATTATTGTGCACAAAGCACTTGCATCCAAATGCCCTAAAATTGGGATATATTTGGTTTTCTACCTTTAAGTAACTCATAGGGAGTTTTCTCTACAAGAGGTCTAGTCATGCATCTATTAATGATGTAACATGCATTATTTACAGCCTCTGCCCAGAAGCTATGAGGCAGTTTACTAGAAAGAAGCATAGTCCTAGCCATATCTTCAAGAGTCCTATTCTTTATTTCAACTACTCCATTTTGTTGAGGAGTCCTAGGGGCCAAAAAATTATGATCTATACCATGCTCATCACAAAATTCAGCAAACTCAGCATTTTTAAATTCATTTCCATGATCAGACCTGATTGATGCAAGTTGATTACCTAGTTGTTTCTATGTTTTTCTAACAAAGGTTGTAAACATGTCAAATGTTTCATCATTATATGTTAAGAACAGTACCCAGGTAAAACTAGAGTAATCATCAATAAGTACCATCACATATTTCTTACCACCTCTGCTCAAAGTTGTCATTGGACCACAGAGATCCATATGAACCAGTTCCATTGTCCTGGTTGTGCTTAACATTTTCTTGGTTTTAAAGGATGATCTTACCTACTTCCACCTTGCATAGGCTTTACAAACTTTGTCTTCCTTTAACTTGATGTTAGGTAACCCTATCACCAGGTCCTTGGAGACTAATTTGTTGAGTTGATTCAGACTTTCATGACCAAGTCTTTTGTGCCACAGGAGGGGATCATTGTCCAACACACTCAGGCAAGTGAGTTCATTTTCTGAAAGAGTGGACAAATCTACAATGTTAATATTGTTAACTCTTTTTCCCTGCAAAACAATCTTGTCAGTGGTAAGATTAATCACAAAGCATTTAGTAGAGGTAAATGCTACAAGGTTACCTCTGTCACACAGTTGTGATACACTCATTAGGCTATATTTTAATCCATCTATCAAGTAGACATTCTCAATGGAATGTGAGTTTGGCTTGCCTACCTTTCCAAGGAACTGGTTCTTGCTTCCAGTCATATGTTTTGAGCAGCCACTATCTATGTACCATATTTGGTTACTTCCTTCACTTGGACCTCTTGTTCATCATCTGATTCTCCGATAGCCATAAGTGCTTATTCATCTGCAGCTTCATCTTCTAAATCCTCATATGATGTTTCTCCCTAAGCACCAACCATAGCATTTGTTGATCCTTTGTTCCTTTTGGGTTGAACCTGTTCCTTCTTCCTGTTCCTTCGTTCAGCCTTTTCCTTCTTCCATTCAATTTCCCACTGAGGATAGTTCTTGATCATGTGATCAGTCTTGCTACATTTGTAGCAACCCTCGTTGGTCTGTTTCTCAGGAGCCCTTGGTTTGTTGAAGGTTGTACCTCTTGAAGAACCCTTTCATCTCATTTGGTACTTTTTGAAATCCCTTGTAATCATGGCCATTTCATCATATTCCAGATCTACACCTTCAACTATTCTGAGAGCCAGACTCCTTTCCTTTTTGGGTGCATCTATTAATATGGTTTGCCTTCTCAGTTCATAGGCAGTGAGATTTCCAATTAGTTCATCCAACTTGAGAGTAGAAATGTTCTTTGATTCCTGAATAGCAGTGATTTTGCTTTCCCAGGTCACTAGTAAGACCCCTGTCAAGATTTTCTCAACCTTATCTTCTTTAAGGATAATTCTCCCAAGAGATTAAAGTTCGTTTGTTAGTGTTATGAATCTTGTGTACATCTCCTGGATAGTTTCTCCTTCCTTTATAGTGAAATTCTCATATTGAGAATATAGCAGTATTCCTCTTGATCTCTTCACTTGAGGAGTTCCTTTATGAGACACTTGGAAAGTGTCCCATATCTCCTTAGCAGTGGTACAACTTTGAATATTGCTGTACTCGTCTAGACCCAGACATACAAGCCATTTCTTGGCCTTGGCATTCTTTTCCCATTTCTTCAAATCTTCAGCAGTGCAATCAACTCTTGTCTTTGGCACGTCCACTCCTTCGGCATTCTTCTTTTACGCTAGGGGACTATCAGTGACTATGTCCCAGAGTTCATAGTCTTCTCCTATGATGTGATCTCTTATCCTGTTCTTCTATCAAGAATAGTACTGACCATTAAAGAGTGGAGGCCTAGCTGTGGACTGCCCTTCCCAGTTTCCAGGTGGTACACTCATCTTGATATTTTCCTAAGGTGTTAACCTCTTCTAGGATAACCTGCTCTGATACCAATTGATGTTTTAGACTTCAATACCATACAAGAAGGGGGGGGGGTGATTTATGTGGTACCTAATTTTTGCTTAACTGAACTATAGAAGGACCTAGTTCTTCTACGTGTTCCAACTACTACTGTTTGCTGAATAATAAGTAAAGAAAATAAAGAACATAGGGATTTTAACGTGGAAAGTACCTGGCTCAAAAGGTGAAAAACCACGCCCTACTACTCAGTAGAATTTTCCCAAACTTCCACTAAAATCACTGATCCAAAACATCATTTACAAAACTATTTGTAAACCAAAGGATTAACTCTAATCCCATTGTGTCACACAGCCTCAACTGTTGTGACAATTTCAAGTTAACTATAACTTGAACATTCTAGGTACCTAATAAAATTGCTTCTATAAAAGTTGAAAGGTACAATGTAAGATCACCTACAATAATTGAACTAGAATAAAAGATAGATACTCGGAACTGGTTCTTGTATCTCGTTCAAGTATCTTCAGGATTGCACACTCGAATCACGCATAAATTGCTTGCAAAATCACCTTGCTCTTTTGCTCTCAATTTAAGTTTAACTTCTGCTTATGTGCATTACCTGCAAAAAAGAACAATAGTGATATTTAATTGGTTAGTAATTAGGGATTGACTGGGATTCAAATGCTGAGTTCAAGGTGATTTCAAACTATAACACTATCTCCTTCCTAAATTATCTTCTCTTTATGTAAGGAGTCTTTCTCTCCTTATCCAATATGCAACATTTTCGATCAGATCAGGAGATATTGCTTCTTGATAAGTTAGATTTATCTCTTTCATGTTCATCTCACATGTACAAGTTGATAATGATTGTGCTTCACAAGATGGACCTGGTACATGTCTAAGTTCTTTTGTCAATCTTCAAAACATCACCTGTTCTTGGGCCAACAGAAGACGTCATCATAAAGTCTCGAAAGAGCACGGAGCACTTAGATTACTTGAGAAAATTTTTCGAATGCTTACATTTGAAGTTGAACTCAGCAAAATGTGCGTTCAAAGTCCCGATGGTGAAAGAACTAGATCCATCAAAAATCAAGGCCATCCAAGAATTACCGCCACCAAAGAGCAAGAAAGATATAATGAGTTTTCTGGGCAGATTGAATTACATCAGACATTTCATAGCCCGATCCACGGTAATCTGTGAACCCATTTTAAAGCTTCTAAAGAAGGATGCTACCGCAAAATGGACGAAGGAGTGCCAGAAAGCCTTCGACAGAATCAAAGAGTATCTTTCAAACCTGCCAGTGCTAGTTACCCCCCAACTCGGAAAACCATTGTTGCTCAATTTGTCAGTTTTGGACAATGCTTTTGACTGTGTGTTGGGACTGCATGACGAAATCGAGAGAAAGGAGCAGCCCATCTACTACTTAAGCAAGAAATTCAAATTCTGTGAGGCCAAGTATACCCTGATAGAACACACTTGTTTTGCTCTAACATGGATTGCTTAGAAGCTAAGGCATTACATTTGTGCATACACCATGCATACGATATCTCATCTCGACCCGCTCAAGTATATTTCAAAAAACCAATGCTTACTGGAAATCTAGCTAAATGGCAAATTCCACTCAGCGAATTTGACATTGTGTACATAACTCAAAAGTCTACAAAGGACAAGATTTGGTTGACCACCTTGCTGAGAATCTAGTGGATGGAGATTACAAACCGCTTACCACATATTTCCCCGATGAAGAAGTACTATTTGCCGGGGAAGATATTGCAGAATCATACCCTGGATGAAGAATGTTTTTGTCACGACCCAAATCTACCAGGTCGTGATAGCGCCTAACATGGAACTAGGCAAGCCAACTCTTTTATCAAAACAACCCAATGAGCCAAACTGAAGATGTTTTAGGCTATTAATTAATAAATCTTCATAATATAAGTCTAAATAATAAAGTGCGGAAAGAAGAGACCGACATCGGGGTGTCACAAATCATGAGAATATACTAAGAACTGTCTAATACAACTAGGACTAATATAGTTTGGAAAACAAATCATAATATCTAAAGGAAGATAGGAGGGAGAAGGTCAAGACTGCGATCACCATGCAACTACCTTGCCAACTCAAAAATATCCGCAACGGATGAAAATCAATGCTCGCTAACACGTCCAGCAACCCCTGGATCTGCACACAAGGTGCAGGGAGTAATGTGAGTATACCAACTCAGTATTTAATAAAGGTAAATAAATACTGAGCAGTAGGAAACACATTAAATCCATGTCATGAAAACCTCAGTAATTACAACATGCTTTTAAATCAGTATATGAGTCAAATCGTCTCGTTATAAATATAGTTTTGGTAAAAATCATTTGAAGATATTTCTCAATAGTTCCAACGGAGTATCAATGCAATTTAGAGTAAAAGTGATGAAAATCATAAACAGCCATTCAGGCAGTTTTTCGATTTTGCAGCAAATTTCAAAGGAGTTAGAATTGGGGCTGTTTTGATTTCGAAATCCGGACAACACTACCCACCATTGGCGAAGATAAGATTCCCTTGTACCATTAATATGGTTGAATACTAAGCATGCATCCTTGGAATCAAAATAGTGGTGGGCATGAACATTAAAGAACTTTTGGTCATAAGTGATTCTAATTTATTGATACACCAAGTCCAAGGAGAATGGTCCACCAAGAATGTCAAGATACTTCCATACCCGCATTGCGTGAAGGAACTGTGCAAGAAGTTCAGAAATTTTGAGTCAAGCACTTCCCCAAAATTCAAAACGAGTTCGTCGATGCCCTTGAAACCTTATCATATATGAATCTGCATCCAGAAAAGAACTACATCGACCCTATCTAGATAGAAATCAAGGATTAACATGCGTATTTCTTCCATGTGAATGAAGAACGAGATGGAAAACCATGGTATCACGACATCAAGAAATTCCTCGCGACCTAGGAGTACCTAGAAAATGCTACTAATGGTCAAAAGCGAACCCTCATGAGGTTAGCAAACAACTTTTTCCTTTTTTCCTCAACGGTCAAGTCTTGTACAGGAGGACCCTAGACTTAGGTTTGCTGAGATGTGTAGACACTGCTGAAACCACCAGACTATTGGAAGAAATACATGCAAGGACGTGCATACCCTACATGAACCTGTTCACATTAGCCAAGAAAATTTTGAGAGTTGGATACTTTTGGATGAATATGCAAAGTGACAGTATTCGCTACATGCAAAAGTTTCTCGGGTGCCAGATTCATCAAGATTTCATCCAGGTTCCACCAAATAAGTTAAATATGATGGGTTCACCCTGGTCGTTTGCCACCTAGGGCATAGAGGTGATTGGATACATTGAGTTTGAAACATCAAATGGACATTGTTTCATCTTGGTAGCCATCGACTATTTCACCAAATGGGTGGAGGCATCTACTTACATGGCCATCACAAAGAAGGTAGTGGAAGATTTTGTCCGAAATAACATTGTGTGAATATTTGCAATACTAGAGTCCATCATTAGTGACAATGCTGCTAACCTTAATAGAGACCTCATGAGTGAAATCTACGAGAAGTTCAGAATCGTCCACCGCAATTGCACAGCCTACAGACCACAAATGAATGGGGCATTCGAGGTAGCAAATGAGAATATCAAGAGGATTCTATGAAAGATAGTAGACAATCAAGACTATGGCACGAGAAGCTACCTTTTGCATTATTAGGTTATCGGACCTCCATGAGAACATCCACTAGTGCAACACCATACATGTTTATATACAACATTGAAGCAGTGATACCCACATAGGTTGAGATACCATCCTTAAGAGTCATTCAAAATCCAAAATTGGACGACGGAGAGTGGATACGGGTCAGGAAAGAAAAACTCATGCTTATTGACGAGAGAAGAATGGATGCAGTATGTCATGTCCAGCTATATCAGAATAGGATGGCTACTACATTTAACAAAAGAGTGAAGCCTCGCAAATTCACACCGGGTTAGTTGGTCTTTGATGAAAAATTTCCCCATAAAGAATAAGCTAAAGGGAAGTTTGTACCAAACTAGCAAGGTCGTTACGTGGTTTACCGAGCACTATCAGGTGGAGCTCTAATCGTGGTAGAAATGGATGGAAGAGTCAGCATGAAGCCTATCGACTCGGATGCAATCAAGAGATACTATGCCTGAAGACAAGTAGAGTTAGGGGTTTTGATGTAATAAAAGTACGTTCAACCCGACTTCCCATGGAGGGATATACAGGTAACCCATGTAGGGTTTGGTTTCTCCCCCCTTTCTCTTGTAATTGAAAAATCAAATATCACTTTTGTATGTTGTTCAGGAACTACACCGCCTGGATTTCCTCAGAAAGGAATACGTGGGCAATCCTCATCGAGTTTAGTTGTCTTTTGTAATTGAACTATGTTGTGGCCTAATTCCACTTAAATACATAGGTTGTTTGAGTCTGACTTGGCCATTTTCATTCTTAACATCATCTTTTGCATCTGTTTTAATCGAACTACGCTTCGACCTGATTCCATTTGGATACGTAGGCTACCTGAGATAGGCTCGGTCATTTCGTCATATTTTATCATCATCCCCATGAACTACGTACATACCTGATTCCATTTTGGATACCTAGGCAACCTGAATGAGTTTGGTCATAACCTTAGGAAAGCCTTTGTAATGCGTTAGTTCTAATTTGGATGTAGTCTCAGAAACAAGTAGCTGCGTTCGAGATTCACAAAGGATTACATTCGAGTGTGAAGAGCCTTTCGTAACATGTCATAATCTAGAACGACGATATTTTCCTTAAACGAAACAAGCATTTTCAAGATATTTTCTAATTTCTTTTATATATATTTATATACAATAGTTTGTCCCATCTACCGAACTTCGCCGCGTAACCATGTCAAAGGCTGGGGCAAATCAACATTGCGGTCGACACAATCCAACTCCCCCTCCTTACTAAGAAGTTTTCTTTGAGTGCAGGGTCAAAAGGGAATAAGGAAGGACTGGGAAAACACCGGGGTAAATGACGGACCAGCCACTTGCCTAAGATTATCTTTCCTCCTTCTTTACTGAGAATTTTCTAGTACAGCTAAAGCTAACTCTTGAATCCTCTGTAGGTTCCCCGAATCAGACAACTGATATGAAACTTTTTACATAGCAAACCGCTAGCTTAATCGATCAGAGAGCCTTGTACAAATTGAACATTGGCTTCAACAATCGAAGTCCTGTATATAGAAAATTGTCAGTTCAATCAATCAAAGCGCCTTGTACAAATCGAATGTTGGCTTTATCAATTGATGTCCTGTATATAGCAAACCGCCAGCTCAATCAATCAGAGTGCCTTGTACATATCGAATGTCGGCTTCGACAACTGAAGCCTTTTATATAGCAAATTGCAAACTTTGCCAACAAAAGCAATTCGCAGCACTACTCTGTCAATCTTTGACATCAGAATAGACAATTGCAAACCGCTTTCAAATGCCCTGGCAATCGATGGCCGCAACCTCGCTTCATAGTCAAGAATATCTCTTGGGCATGTTTTCATTTCCATTACTATTATTTCGAATGTTTTGACAGTTTTGCTCATGCATCTTTAGGTATGATTATGATTTCTATCGATTGCTCCCTAGTGGAATACATTACATTTTAGTACAAAGCTTTCCCAACAAGCGGAGATGCACTTTACAACTCAAAGCTCTCCCAACAAGTGGAGACATTTCTCACGGCAAAGCTCTCCCAACAAGCGGAGACGCACTATACCAATCAAGGTCTCCCAACAAGCGGAGACAATTTTCAAATGCTCCAATAGCAGCAGAATAGTACACAGTCGGGCTAATGAATCGAGTTACGATCACGTATCCCATCATCCCAATCCCAAATAAAACATCATCATTCCCGCACCATTCATATTGCATCATAATATTATTCACCTAAAAAATACAAGTAACAATTAAATTTGATTTGTGGTTTTAAAGATATATGATTTAGTTAAATACCAATTAATAATAAAGAAATATGAAGTAGAAATGAAAAAGACAAGTGAATCAAACCAATGTTACCCAACAGCGGTGACCTTGAGCTTAGTGACCTCGAGGTGCGCTTAGAACAATAAGAACAATTATGCAAGAAAAGCAAAGTAAGAACAGTAGAGTTAAAGGATAATTCTTATGAACAATAGGCAAAAAGTAGAGAGTATATTCTTTTCTCAATAATTATATGATGTTACAAATGATTTAGGTCCCTTTTATATAATGCGGGAATCCTAAATAAGGTATATTTCTATTTACAGTAAGGAATATTCTTAGTACAATTGTCTAACCGCTTAGTACGAAATCTTACAATCCCATTCCGGGGTTTGGGCCATGATCTTGGGGACGTGGCAAGAATCTAGCTCATTCTGTTGCAAATCCATAACGGTACTATTCTGGGGTCGAACATACTCGACCTCGGTATGTATCGTGCTTTGTATTCAAACTCGGGCCTAGTCCCTCAAGCCCCAAACTCGATCTTTCTTGAACTCGGACTTTGGAAAACCTCTCGAGCATACAGATTGAAGGCATATGATCTTGACTGTATAAAGATAGTCGTTGTATTTCATAGAGTAAGATGATAAGAAACAATTTGAACCTCATTCCCAGAGCCTTTAGTGATGACATCATTTCCGTGACGTAGGCACTCGAAGTGTCTGATACATCCCGTCGGTCCACTTTACCAAAACATTGAATGCACGCAGTATTGGTCGGCTACTAGCGCCGCGGAACATTACTCTTTCATTACATCTTTCCCTTCGTCATCTCTTTCTCTAATCATTTGTTTCCACCGCCTCTTTAAGGGCCGAAAAACACCAGGTTCTTGTAAAAACACCACATTCTGATACAGTCTGTATTCTTTAGCTTAAAATAATGGCTAAAAATACAAAAACGATCCCCAAAAAAGATAAATCATCATCTTCTTCTACTCCAAGCCGGCCAAACTGGTGGCGCCACCGACTCTTGAAGAAATCACCGCTGGCCCTTGCGTGATTAAGAAGGACTTTAGTATTGAAAATCCCCCCGATGTCCTAGGCCGATACGAGCATGCATATTGATATTTAAGTATGATATCGGAGAAGCACCTCAAATATATGAAGAAGGACTATGGCTTGGGATATGAGGTTATGGTTCATATCCCGAGCCCCGAGGAAAGCATTACTACCCACGTGGAGGGGTTTTTATGTGTTCACACTTATCCCTTCACACTGGTTCCCCTCAATCTGGTGGTGATCGACTTTTGCAAAACATGCGACGTTAGCCTCGACTAGATTCACCCCTCATTTTGGTGAATCGTGATCATGCTGTGCTACTTTTCCAAAAAGGCCGAGAGGTTGGAATTCACCCTCAACCATCTGATTCGTTTGTATCGACCCCAATTTTTTCGATGGCTTGTCAAGGTTCAACGTCGAATAAAGAAAGCCTTCTTTGCTAGTAACGATGAAGCCAGAGATCGAGGCTGGATGAGCCAGTTCATTAGAGTAAGGACTTCAGATGTCATCCCTAAGTGTTCCCGAAGAGATGTAACTTTAATCATAAGTGGAGTTCTTCTTCCCAGTATTTATTCATTCTTAATTATCCCGCCTCATAATGCCTTTACTCTTTTTGTAGCCACTGCCCGGGCACCGCATGCAGTCCCCGACCTCGAGGGATGGGTCCGAAAGTTAGCTTCCACCTCCTCATATGATGAACGCAAATGGCGTGAATTATCGAGGGGAAAGTGGGAGGAAAAACATCATGGTAATTGCTCTTCCCAAGTTTTAGATATTTTCATTTTTTGGTGGCGTCGACTTATTCATATTTACTTGTTCAGGCATTGGAGATGTTTCCAAAATGAGGCCAGCCCCGCTTGGTGAAGGGACCAAGTCTTTGATCCCGAAATCAAGGAAGGACAAAAAAAGAGGGTTTTGAATTCTGATGACCTTCAAGACAAGAAAACCCTTGCTCTAAGGCTACGAAAGAGATTTTCTTATATAGACGTAGATTCGGCCCATGATTCCCCGGATGACGAAGAAACTGATGGTGAGGAGTGGGCGTTGGTCCCTCGAACCAGGAAACTAATCGAGGCTGCCATGACCTCCGAACTAGAGACCTCATCCCATGGTGAGGGAACCCCAAAGAAAGATTCAGGCAAGGCCCCCGTGTTTCCAGAGGTGAAGATCGATCCTCCGCCTTCAACAAATATACCGGAAGGGGTGAATGCGGAAACACTCGAAGCTAATCAGAATGCCCCGAGTGAAGAGCTTTAGGCAATGACAACAGGTTATTCCGTTTCTCTACCATCTTATTCCGAGAAGGCAATCGAAGATGCTAACACTCTTCGTACACACGATCCGAGCAAGGTCCTCAACAAAGATCCATTTCAGGGTTTCGTTGCAGGGGTCAAGGATACCACTGACCTTAATGATGCATGTTTACCATGAAAATGGTAATAACAATTAAATTTTATTTTGGGACTCTTAATAATCAAAACGATAAGTTAACAATCGGGCCTCGAGCTTATCGATTCGGGGGCCTCCAGGTCGATTTCGAAGCTCGGGTGTGAGCTATCGAAGGTGATCCAAGTATGGCTAACAATAATAATAAAATCAACAAAGGCTCCTTATGGCCAATGATAAGCAATAAATGAAGAACTATAGTGAAAACAATAATGAAGACAATAAATGGAAGCAATTATATCAAAGAATGTGTTAGAGAGCAAAGAAAATGTTCTTGTATATTTCGTGTGGAGCAACTGAAGCAACAGGATATTTACAAAATGACAAGGATCCCCTTTATATAGGAGGGGAATCCCAACATAGTAAAAAATACATTAATGACAAAGAAGCGGAGATAGGACAACTAGATGACACCCTGATTCGGGTTTAGAGTAGTCCATTAGGCTCTGTCAGTCCTTGCCGTGTGCCTTGGGATGTCACGACCCAAACTAGAGGGCCATGACTAGCACCCGACCACACTTGCCGAGCACCAACGTACATTTCATCTAACCTTCATTATTATCTTTTAGGGTTGACGAGATCAATTTAAATGGTGGACCTGGATCATGGACAACCAGCAATAAAATATGACAGCATGAACATACATAGTAGGGGATGACCAGACAATCAAGAAACTACATATAAGGTATGAGCTACCACGCTACTATGAAAGACTATACAACAAAAACTAGCCGACAAGGCATACCACACTATACATGAGTCGACACCTGTCTATGAGCCTCTAAAGGAACATAAGGGCTACAACATAGCCGTAACAGGGCCCCGACATACCCATAATATCTATAACAAAAATGCATACCAAGACCAAGGCAAGTCCGGAGAAGGGATCTCGCCAATCACCGCTAAACTGGATAGCCTACTGTGGTGGGGGAGTTGCACCTTCCTGTCTATCAGGACCTGTAGCACGACATGCAGCGTCCACAAAAAAAGGACGTCAGTACGAATAAAGTACTGAGTATATAAGGCAGGGAATCATAAATACGATCAGTAATGTAAGCAAGGATAGAGAATATACAACCTGTAACATCTTAATACCTCTGAGGGCTACTTACATGAAATGCATGATACATACGTATAAATACATAAACCCTTAAAACATTCGCCTCTGTGGGCATCATCATCATCATATCATACCCGGCCATAATAGGATCGGTAAAAAAACGTACCCGGCTATCATAAGGCTCGGTAGAATTGTACCCGACCATGTGGAGCTCGGTAAAACCTAACTGATCAGTAGTTGCATAATAGGTGCCGTACCCGGCCAACTATAGCGTGGCTCGGTAGAGTAAAATAGATACATATATATAATGCATTCTCGACTCATGGAATCACATTCTAAACCTTTCGGAGTGACGTAAGGTCGGTATCCTCTGTACACATTATTAGGACTAACTCTTCACTATGAACCTTATAAGAATCAGGAAGTACCAACAACATTGATAACATAAGAATAAGAGAAGCAACATTAACATCAATCGTTCCATAAGAGGGAAAACAATGTAAGTACTGCTAGCTTCTAAGAGTAGAGTATCTTGGAAGCTCGTTCATTACATTATGTACAATCGGAGTCGTGCAAAAGAAGGAAAGGGATAGCCTCACATACCTTGTATATACTGCCCCAATCTCAAGCTATGCAATTGTCAAAACTCCTTAGTCTACAATAAGAGAAACGATACTATCGTTATCATTTAAGCGTCATAACTATTATGTATCGACCACAACCTATTTTACGATGAAACGGACAGCACCTCCCCTATATATATGACCTCACACCATTCAAAACAGTCACCAAACAGCCCAAACAACATCAATAATAAACATATTGAGCCTCCCAAAATAGTCCACACACAGCCTAATCACTCCATACATACGACGACCACCGTAGTCGTGTCAAACAACCTGGAAATGTTACGAATAACTATCAGCCCATAACCCTACATATATATGGTGTTTCTCCACACCCTTCCTCCTCCAAAACTCCACAAGATAGTAGTAAAATACGCAGCCCAACAACAACGCAAAACAGTCCACAAAACAATAACATTACTACCAAGCCTTTCGATATATATCTCACAAGTTCTAGCTTCAATGGCTTAGCCGCAACTTGGATAATCTTAAATACATATAGAGTAAGAGGTTCCTTACCTTTATACAGAAAGAACAACTCCAATTTGACCTTAAATTTCCATGAAATATCCCTCCAATGCTGCCACAACAACAAAAAAGCGGAACTAGCGATCAATTAGTGTTTTTCAGCACTAGAATCACTTTAGAAGGCTTGAAATCACCTAGTATTGATATTAAGAACATGAGGGAGTATTTACAGAACATAAACCCTTTAAAACAACCTCCCACACGAGCTGGAACGACACAAAAATGAGCAACAACAAGAAGAACAAGAGACTTACTAGCGCCACGGAATTTCCGACACTTGATTTGTGTTGTTTGCCCCTTTTTTGGGTCTTGAATCTTGAGAGAACCTTGAGAGGATGTTCCTAGGGTTCTAAGGTATGAAAATAGTGAGAATAAATGACTTAAAACGGGTTGGAGGCATCCTATATAGGTCCAAATATTTTAAACCGCCTTAGTGGGCCCCATAGAGAGGTGTTTGGCGCAGTCTCGCGAAAACGCGAATATCTCTCTACTCCGAGATCGTATCGATGAATGGTTTAACGCGTTGGAAACTAGACTCATAGATCTTTAATTTTGTTGGTATATCCCCCGTAATTCCTTGTAAATTAGGAGAAAAGATTAGAAACATATGACCTAATGTTTAAGTAAAATTATGAACCTAAGTTGCGACAACTTTTGTCGACTTTTTGTTTCATAACTCGTTTGACTTCAAGACTTATGATACAGATATTATATGATTAAATACCTTAATAAATGAACTCTTGAGTGTATTAATCACCGCTAGATTACTTGAAAATACGAGTTACAACATCCTTGATTCATTTAATTTCTAATACTTGTTAATCACCCTTATACACTCTTGTATCACTTAAGACCAATAGGATTGACTTCTTATCATCTCAAAGATAATTTTTTCTTGAATTTATGTTAACTAATATATGGCATGAACTAATTCATGTGGATATGGGTTGTAACACCCTCCCCCCCTAGGAACATTCGTTTTCGAATGTAAGGGTTTATGGTGAGTTTAAATCATTGTGGATTCCAATGGAAATTTCCGATCAATTTTCCCCTATAAAATGGTCACTAGCAAAACTTGCAAGTAATTAAGCCCAACATATGGCTTCACAAGGCTACACAAAGCATTATGCGTATTTACATTATCTACATATCACCATTTTGTATTAAGGAGGAGTATTCTCAAATTATTGCTTACCTCATAGAGCCGTTTCACCTTCCAATGTATCCTGTCTTCCACCAGCATCCTTGTTATCTTCATTCTGGAATAAGTAAGGGTATTTAGACTTCATCTCCTCTTCTGCTTCCCATGTCATTTCTTCCATATTTTTGTTCCTCCACAATACTTTGACGGAAGCTACATCTTTTGTTCTCAGCTTGCGGACTTGCCGATCTAATATCGCCACTGGCACTTCTTCATATGATAGGTCCTCTGTAACTTGTACATCTTTGATAGGGACGACTCGAGAAGGGTCTCCAATACATTTTCTCAACATAGATACATGGAATACCGGGTGGACAAATTCCAATTCGGATGGCAATTCTAACTCATAAGCAACCTGTCCAATCCGTCGAAGAATTTTATACGGCCCGATATACCTTGGACTCAGCTTACCTTTCTTCCCAAAACGCATAATACCCTTCATTGGTGAGATCCTCAGGAAAACCCAATCACCAACCTCAAACTCTAGATCACGACGTCGGACATCAGAATAAGATTTTTGCCTGCTTTGTGCCGTCCTCAATCGCTCCTGTATCACTTTCACCTTCTCAATAGCTTGGTGAATCAAATCTGGCCCATATAATTCTGTTTCACCGACTTCGAACCATCCAACTGGTGATCTACATCTCCTCCCGTATAGTGCCTCGTATGGGGCCATTTTAATACTGGAATGGTAGCTATTGTTATAGGCGAATTCTATGAGTGGAAGATGATCATCCCAATTCCCCTTAAAATCTAGAACACATGCTCGTAGCATATCTTCCAGTGTCTGAATGGTACGTTCAGCCTGTCCGTCAGTCTGCGGATGAAATGCAGTGCTGAGATTTACTTGTGTGCCTAAACCCTTCTGGAAAGACCTCCAAAAGTTAGCCGTAAATTGAGCTCCTCGGTCTGATATAATAGATACGGGCACACCATGAAGCCTAACAATCTCCTTGATATACAACTTCGCATAATCTTCAGCCGTGTAAGTTGTCTTCACTAGCAGAAAATGGGCACATTTTGTAAGTCGTTCAATTATCACCCAGATGGAGTCAAACTTATGATAAGATCGAGGTAATCCAATAATGAAGTCCATATTAATCACCTCCCACTTCCAGGTCGGAATCTCTATATTTTGAAGCAATCCACCGGGTTTCTGATGTTCTATCTTTACTTGTTGACAATTGGGACACTGGGCCACAAATTCTGCAATAGACTTCTTCATATTATCCCACCAATACTGCTCCTTGACATCATGATACATCTTTGTCGAGCCGGGATGGATGGAATATCGGGATTGATGAATCTCATTCATAATCTTCTCTCGCAACCCTGCCACATTAGGCACACACAATCGGCTCTGGTATCTCAGTGCCCCGTCTTTTCCGATCCCAAAAGCCATACTTTTACACTGTTGAATGCTTTCTCTTAATCGTACTAAGATAGGATCTTCATATTGTCGTGCTTTTACCTCGGCTACCAAAGATGATTCTGATGTATTCTGTACAGTAACACCTCCGTCATCAGAGTCTAACAATCTGATTCTCATATTGGCTAGCTGATGAAGCTCTTTAATCAACCCCCATCTACCTGCCTCAATATGTACTAAGCTTCCCATTGATTTACGGCTGAGAGCATCTGCCACAACATTGGCTTTACCGGGATGATACAATATCTCGACGTCGTAGTCTTTCAATAATTCAAGCCACCTACGCTGCCTCAAATTCAACTCTTTCTGCTTGAAGATGTATTGTAAACTCTTGTGATCTGTGTAGATGTCAACATGGACGCCGTATAAGTAGTGCCGCCATATCTTCAAAGCATATATTACTGCAGCCAATTCCAAATCATGGGTTGGATAATTCTTTTCATGCTTCTTCAATTGTCTTGATGCATAAGCAATCACATTCCCACGCTGCATCAATACGCACCCCAAACCTATACCTGAGGCATCACAATATACCACATAACCTTCTGTTCCTTCAGGAAGAGTGAGCACTGGTGCAGATGTCAATCGATTCTTCAGCTCCTGAAAACTACGTTCACAAGTGTCAGACCACTGGAATTTGGTAGCTTTTTGTGTTAACTTAGTCAATGGTGATGATATAGAGGAAAATCCTTCTACAAACCGCCTATAATATCCTGCTAGCCCTAGGAAGCTGCGGACTTCTGATGGTGTTGTAGGTCTCGGCCAATTCTTTACTGCATCGATCTTCTGAGTGTCGACACTAATACCCTCATCAGATATCACATGGCCAAGGAATGCTACTGAGTTCAGCCAGAATTCACATTTGGAGAGCTTAGCATATAACTTACGATCCTGAAGCGTCTGTAATACTATCCGCAAGTGGCCCGCATGTTCCGCCTCCGAACGAGAATACACTAGAATGTCATCAATGAATACAATCACGAACACATCAAGATAGGGCCTGAATATAGTATTCATGAGATCCATAAAAGCTGCTGGGGCATTTGTTAGCCCGAACGACATCACCAAGAACTCAAAGTGCCCATATCTTGTCCGGAAGGCCGTCTTTGGAATATCCTTCTCCCTAACCCTCACCTGATGATACCCTGAACGTAAATCAATCTTGGAGAAATACTTGGCACCCTGGAGTTGGTCAAACAGGTCATCAATTCTTGGAAGTGGATACTTGTTCTTTATAGTAGACTTATTCAACTGTCGATAGTCGATACACATCCGTAACGACCCATCTTTCTTCCGCACGAATAGGACTGGTGCACCCCAAGGTGAAGTGCTAGGCCTAATAAAGCCCTTATCCAGCAAGTCCTTCAACTGCACCTTCAACTCTCGCAACTCTGCCGGGGCCATTCTGTATGGAGGAATAGAGATCGGTTGAGTGTCAGGCAACACATCAATGCTAAACTCAATCTCCCTTTCAGGAGGAAGGCCTGGGAGTTCATCTGGGAAAACATCTGGGAATTCGTTGACCACAGGGATTGATTGTAAAGTAGGCGGTTTCGCCTCCGCATCCCTAACGCGAACGAGATGATAAATGTAACCTTTTGAGATCATTTTCCTTGCCTTAAGATAGGAAATAAACCTACCTTTCGGTGTAGCAATGTTCCCTTTCCATTCAATGACGGGTTCACCCGGAAATTGGAACCTAACCATCTTCGTACGACAGTCAACATTTGCATAGCATGAGGCCAACCAGTCCATTCCCATTATCACATCAAAATCAACCATTTCTAACTCAAATAAATTTGCCGAGGTTTGACGACTACAAATCATCACAGTGCAACCTCTATATACCCTTCTAGCAATCACAGAATCTCTTATCGGAGTAGATACCGCAAGGGGTTTACTTATCAATTCAGGTTCAATGCCAAACTTATTAGCCACAAAGGGTGTAACATATGATAATGTAGATCCCGGATCAATCAGCGCATATACATCATAAGAAAACACAGATATAATACCTGTAACAACATATGGAGACGACTCGAGATCCTGTCGACCTACTAGAGCATAGGTTCGATTTTGAGCACCACTCGAACTCGGCACTGCACCTCTACCCCTACCACGACCTGTCGACTACTGAAAACCCCGTGCTGGAGGTCGAACTGATGAGGAAGAACCAAACACAGATCCAGTCAGCTGAGCCATACCATCACCTCCTCTACTAGGACAATCCCGCATCATATGGCCAGGCTGTCCGCACGAATAACATGCATCAGAACCTCGACGACACAGTCCAAAGTGGGCCTTGCCGCACTGATCACAATGTGGTGTTGGGGGTCTCATCTGACTAGTATTCCTGTGATGTTGCGAGCCAGATGCCCGCGAACTCTGACCTGGACCAGAATAGGATCGATCATATCGAGGCCTCTGAAACTGTGGAGGAGCACTAGCTACAGGTGGCGCCGAACTCCTCGAAAACTGTGGCCTGATGCGGCCTCTGAAGTCATCAGAATACCCTGCAAATCTCGCCCTCTTATGCTGGCCCCTATCCTGCTCCCTAACTGCCCTCTGCTGGCGCTTACGATCCTCTAGGGTCTGGGCATAAGCTTGAATACGGGAAATATCCATGCCCTCCACCAAGGAGGCTGTCGTACACTCATTTATCAGATGTGGTCCCAACCCATTCACGAACATATGCACCCTATCACTCATCTCGGCCACCATATGGGGAGCATACCTTGCCAAAGAATCAAACTGCATACTGTACTCTCGCACACTCATATTACCTTGTCTAAGGTTCAAGAACTTATCAGCTCTAGCTCGTCGTATCTCAACTGGCAAGTAGTGACGAAGAAAGGCCTCAGAAAATTCCTTCCACACAGCTGGAGGAGGGTTCGGACCCCTGGATCTCTCCCAACTATCATACCAGAGAACCGCTAAATCCCGTAGCCGATAAGAAGCCAACTCTACTGCCTCTGTATCACTAACATGCATAACCCGAAGTGTACGATGAACCTTGTCAATAAATGTCTGTGGGTCCTCCTTGGGGTCTGATCCGGTAAACACTGGAGGGTCTAAATTAATAAAATCATGAACTCTTGTACTAACTGGTTTCTCAGCAGCACCTGTATTCTGCCTCTGAGCCTGAGCAGCTACCAAGCTAGTCAATAACTGCAAAGCACTCCGCATATCCTGGTCTGGAGTGCCAGACGGAGGAACTGGAGGCGCTGGGTGCCTTCTAATATCCTCTGGAGGAGATGGAGTAGATGAGGTATGAGAGGGCATCTCACTCTGAGCCTCACTTTGTCCTGCTCTGACTTGGGGCACCTGACTGGTACCCTCTCCCGCTGCTGTATCAAGCCGTCTACTAATCGTTTGCTTCCTAGTCGAAGGCATCACTGAAAAAACAAGGTGAATATTAGAGACGAACACTTACGACTCAACTCTACGCACGATCTAGATTCAGGAAGAAGGTAACAACCCTAGATGTCATGTAGCCTCCTGATTATAAATGTGGCGCGCTACACATCCATAATCAAGAATCTACTAGACACGGCTCATAGACAACCCCTAGGACAGACTTGCTCTGATACCAAGTTTGTCACGACCCAAACTGGAGGGCCATGACTAGCACCCGACCACACTTGCCGAGCACCAACGTACATTTCATCTAACCTTCATTATTATCTTTTAGGGCTGACGAGATCAATATAAATGGTAGACCTGGATCATGGACAACCAGCAATAAAATATGACGGCATGAACATACATAGCAGGGGATGACCAGACAATCAAGAAACTACATATAAGGTATGAGCTACCACGCTACTATGAAAGACTATACAACAAAAACTAGCCGACAAGGCATACCAAACTATACATGAGTCGACACCTGTCTATGAGCCTCTAAAAGAACATAAGTGTTGCAACATAGCCGGAACAGGGCCCCGACATACCCATAATGTCTATAACAAAAATTGCATACCAAGACCAAGGCAAGTCCGGAGAAGGGATCTCGCCAATCACCGCTGAACTGGACAGTCTACTGTGGTGGGGGAGCTGCACCTGCCTGTCTATCAGGACCTGCAGCACGACATGCAGCGTCCACAAATAAAAGGACGTCAGTACGAATAAAGTACTGAGTATGTAAGGCAAGGAACCATAAATACGATCAGTAATGTAAGCAAGGATAGAGAATATACAACCTGTAACATCTTAGTACCTCTGAGGGCTACTTACATGAAATGCATGATACATATGTATAAATACATAAACCCTTAAAACATTCGCCTCTGTGGGCATCATCATCATCATATCGTACCCGGCCATAATAGGCTCGGTAAAAAAACGTACCCGGCCATCATAAGGCTCGGTAAAATCGTACCCGGCCACGTGAAGCTCGGTAAAACCCAACTGATTAGTGGTTGCACAATAGGTGCCGTACCCGGCCAACTATAGCGTGGCTCGGTAGAGTAAAATAGATACATATATATAATGCATGCTCGACTCATGGAATCACATTCTAAACCTTTCGGAGTGACGTAAGGTCGGTATCCTCTGTACACGTTATTAGGACTAACTCTTCACTATGAACCTTATAAGAATCAGGAAGTACCAACAACATTGATAACATAAGAATAAGAGAAGCAACATTAACATCAATCGTTCCATAAGAGGGAAAACAATGTAAGTACTGCTAGCTTCTAAGAGTAGAGTATCTTGGAAGCTCGTTCATTACATTATGTACAATCGGAGTCGTGCAAAAGAAGGAAAGGGATAGCCTCACATACCTTGTATATACTTCCCCAATCTCAAGCTATGCAATTGTCAAAACTCCTTAGTCTACAATAAGAGAAACGATACTATCGTTATCATTTAAGCGTCATAACTATTATGTATCGACCACAACCTATTTTACGATGAAACGGACAGCACCTCCCCTATATATATGACCTCACACCATTCAAAACAGTCACCAAACAGCCCAAACAACATCAATAATAAACATATTGAGCCTCCCAAAATAGTCCACACACAGCCTAATCACTCCATACATACGACGACCACCGTAGTCGTGTCAAACAACCTGGAAATGTTACGAATAACTATCAGCCCATAACCCTACATATATATGGTGTTTCTCCACACCCTTCCTCCTCCAAAACTCCACAAGATAGTAGTAAAATACGCAGCCCAACAACAACGCAAAACAGTCCACAAAACAATAACATTACTACCAAGCCTTTCGATATATATTTCACAAGTTCTAGCTTCAATGGCTTAGCCGCAACTTGGATAATCTTAAATACATATAGATTAAGAGGTTCCTTACCTTTATACAGAAATAACAACTCCAATTTGACCTTAAATTTCCATGAAATATCCCTCCAATGCTGCCACAACAACAAAAAAGCGGAACTAGCGGTCAATTAGTGTTTTTCGGCACTAGAATCACTTTAGAAGGCTTGAAATCACCTAGTATTGATATTAAGAACATGAGGGAGTATTTAAAGAACATAAACCCTTTAAAATAACCTCCCACATGAGCTGGAACGACACAAAAATGAGCAACAACAAGAACAACAAGAGACTTACTAGCGCCACGGAATTCCCGACACTTGATTTGTGTTGTTTGCCCCTTTTTTTGGATCTTGAATCTTGAGAGAACCTTGAGAGGATGTTCCTAGGGTTCTAAGGTCTGATAATAGTGAGAACAAATGACTTGAAACGGGTTGGAGGCATCCTATATAGGTCCAAATATCTTAAACCGACTTAGTGGGCCCCATAGAGAGGTGCTTGGCGCAGTCTCGCGAAAACGCGAATATCTCTCTACTCCGAGATCGTATCGATGAACGGTTTAATGCGTTGGAAACTAGACTCATAGATATTTAATTTGGTGGGTAGATCACCCCGTAATTCCTTGTAAATTATGAGAAAAGATTAGAAACATTTGACCTAATGTTTAAGTAAAATTATGAACCTAAGTTGCGACAACTTTTGTCGACTTTTGTTTCATAACTCGTTTGACTTCAAGACTTATGATACGGATATTATATGATTAAAATACCTTAATAAATGAACTCTTGAGTGTATTAAGCACCGCTAGATTACTTGAAAATACGAGTTACAACATCCTTGATTCATTTAACTTCTAATACTTGTTAATCACCCTTATACACTCTTGTATCACTTAAGACCAATAGGATTGACTTCTTATCATCTCAAAGATAATTCTTTCTTAGATTTATGTTAACTAATATATGGCATGAACTAACTCATGTGGATATGGGTTGTAACATGGGAACTCCCCATTTCTACCATCACCGTAATCATCACTACCTCGAGGTTCAGGATACTCAGTCGTGGCCTCGATCCTTCGAGGTCATCTTCCAAAGTCCCTTATTGGCGAGAAATTGGACCCTCTAATGTCACCGTATACAGATATTCCTCGCGTTTCCTGGAACAAAGTGATAGGAAACAATTTTGAGCTTCTATTCCGGGGCATCAATATTGTGACGTCAGCCTATTAGAGCATTAAATACCATGCCCAAAAAACTGCGCAAGGGTCGCCATCAAATGCGACTTTCGAGAAGCCCACGAACCGCCACTAGTTAGTCTCTTCCGCTTCCCACACGGCTACTATAAATGCACCAAGCGTTGGGTAATTCTTACATTCCTAACATCTTTAATTTTGCAAAGACAAATACATCCTCTTTCGCATCAATTCTTCTTACTTTTTTAGAGAAATTTCATCATCATCATGGCTAGAACCTCCAAGAGGGTTTCTCGGAAAGACGAGGCTGCCTCTTCATCTTGAACATCTGAAGGGAAACCCAAAGTGATACCCACCTTGGGACAATGTACTCCCATCGAGCTTGACATGTCGAAGGACTTTATCATCGATAAAACTTCATCCGCATCGGGCCGATGTGAACACGTGTCCCGATACATTAGTGTCATGACCAGATAGGGACGATGAAGAAAGACTGCCGATGGAGGGAGGCAGTGGAGGTGGAGATTCCCAGCCCTGATGAGAATATAACAGATTACAAGGCTAGCTTCCTTCATGTATATACTTACCCATTCACTTTGGGTCCTCTCGATCCTTCTAAATCCCCTCCCCTGGAGATAGATCCGGTTATCCTTGAGTTTTATGACAAATATCAAGTGACGCTTGGTCAAATCTATCCTTCTCTCTAGAGGATAGTCTTAATGCTCCGCCATTTCTCTGATGGTTTTGAGTGCGAGACATTTACCCTCAACCATTTGATTAGGTTGTACAACCCTTGATTTTATCGAGGTTTGATTAGGCTTCACCACCGATCCAAGAAATTGTTTTTCTCGAGAACCGACGAGGAGAAGGATTGAGGGTGGATGAGTAGGTTCATCCGGGTGAAGACCTAGGACATCATTCCGGCCGGGAGGATTCCTTTCCTGGAGAAGTGGAACACACAGTGTAAGCATTTTTTTCCCTCAGGCATGTTTTGTGATTTTCATTCATTACTTCCAGAGAAATGACCTCTTTTTGGTTTTTGCAGCTATCGCTTGGTATCCCGAAGTGGTCTTGGATATGCCGGGATGGATCTAGCGGTTGGACACCGCATTCCCATATCTTGTTCGGTCTTGGCCCAACCTGGCTAAGAAGCGGTGGGTGGCCAAGAATCATGGTAAAGCTTCCTTTCCACCTATGCCTTAGATTTATGTTTCTCCGCGTATCCTTTTTGCTGATAAGTTATGGTCACTGCGCTCGTGAAGGCCTTGGTGAGAATATGCGAATGAGACCACCCCTTGGTGATGATATGGAGACTTCGGAGCCCACCAAGGGCAAGAAAAGGAAAGGTAAGGCAGCTTCCGATCCTCCCGTGGCAAAGAAACCAAAGTAACGCAACCATCGAGCCGTTACTAGGACCTCGACTTCAACTTCCGGAGCAAGCCTCGGCACTGAGGATGATGATAAGGGTGAGTGTGGGTTGGCACGGAGGATGAGGTCGGGCGTGGGAGCCTCGCAGGTGCCTTATCCAGAGGCTGCTAAATTAGGAACGGTTGACTCAGGTCAGTCCCTTGAATTGAAGACCCTCGAGAAGGGTGTCAATGTGGTCCCTGATCCCATGATTAGATTTGGTACAGTTTCCACTGGGGGACCATTGCTGCTGATCCTGAAGGGACATGACTCGAAGCTTTTCAAGGGCAGGAGTTGCCCATCAGAGATATCAATGACATATGCGATTTTAGTTTGGGCCTACAGTTCTCGTTGGGGGAGTTGAGGGATGCTTAGAACGCGAATACCCCCAAAGTCGGGGGTCCTCTCAAGGGGGAGGCACACTTGGAAACATTTTTGACGATGTTAGCGAGAACATCGATCTCGATGCTCCTGGTGCCGTCAAGGCAACAGAGAGGTTCCAGCTACAGGTGATAGCTGTTTTATGCATATTTCCTTTTGTTTTGCCATAGTGTAAGGAGATGTATGATAATTCCCTCTCTAGGCTTCATGAGGAGTTTTCATGCTATGAAAATGAGTTTAAGAGGCTGACATTGGGACTGTGAGAGTCGGAGGCTTACTCTGCTCGAAATGAGAAATAGTTAGGCGAGCTCAGGGCTGCTTTGGAGGGAGCACTCCGTGAAAAAGCGGATCTTGCTGAGCAGGTATTTGTCATGCATGGATCTGTCCTTTGTTCCCATAATCCGATACTAACTGGCTTACCTTTCCCATCACAGATCAGGCAAAGGGATTCGCTGATCAGGCAAAAGAATGAGGAGATCCTCGAGTTAAGGAAACGAAATAGGGTGGAGGCCTCGGAGTTGGCATCGAACCATGATCTTCTTCCAAATGCTCGAAAGGAGGTTGCTGCGCTGAGTGCGGCCAAGTCTGAGATTGAAGGAAAAGCTGATACTTATCTGCATGATGCAGCCACAACGAATCAAATAGCCCGTAATATATTGATAGAGTTTGAGCTGAAACTGGCTTGGTCTATTGAGCATGCTAGAGCGAAGGCGAGGAGGGAAGCCTTGGAAGGGGTCGGAACCAGAGGTGTCAATCTTCTAGCCGAGATTGAGGAGGCCCGAAAGTTAGAGAGAAAGTCGGCGCTCTTGATCGCTCCAGTTTAGGATCCTGGAGATGGTTTGGAGGATAGTGACAATGAAGAGTAGACCTTGTGCCGCTTTGCTTTTTTTTTCTCTTTTTGTGCATGTACCCCCAGGGGACTGAGTCTTGTAATGACGTCCCTTGTAAATATATTTTTGGTAATGCAAGGAATTTTTTCTTCTCCAAGTCTTTCCATTTTTTATATCTCGTTGCTATTGTGGAGTTACTCTTCTAATTTTAATAATAACTCTTTGGAGCCCATTATTGGAGTAATCGGGACCCCTAAAATCGGGTCCTATATTGAAGTTAGGTTGATAGATTCTTTAGGACCATGTGATAGCAAGAATCCCCCGAGGTCTCGATACCTCTCGACTTTTGTGGGGTAGCAGCATTCATGCAATCTGATAAAAGGATCCCCAGGGTGATCCCAGGTGGTCCCGCCAGTACATTTCCCAAGGAAAAAGTGACATTACCATGGACAGAATTAATTAGCCCTCTAGGTAGGCGAGAGCCGCTGCTTTGCCCCTATATATTCATTAACTTGCTTCTCCAGTGGAGATTCTGCTACTTTGAGTAACTATTTCTTCCATAGGACATGGTGCTTTGTTCTAGTTCTCCCGTCGTTTCAGATCATAATCTATTCCCAAATCTATATCCTCCTCCTCTTATTTTATCGTAGCCATGACTGCTACATCGACATCCACCCATCAAGGAGATAGGAGTTTTGCCTCTGTTCCGCATCCGGTAGGTGGTACACCGCTGGTGTCTGGTCAGTGGGACTCGAGGTGCTTTTTCTCGAGGAAATACTTTATGTTGGAGAGACCTCCCAACATTCAAGGACATCGGGAGCACACGTCGAGGTTCATCTCATCAGTAGGGGAGGAACACCTCGAAATGATCAGAAACGACTGTGGATGGGGACAAGGAGTGGTGCTACAAGTACCTTCCTCAGAAGAGAGCATCATGACCTACGTTGAGGGGTTTTTGAGCATGTATACTCTTAATTTTACATCAGGTCCCCCCGACCGGGTCGTGCTTGAGTTCTGTCGGAGATATCATGTTACCTTGGTTCAAGCTCACCCATACCTTTGGAAGATACTGCATATGATAAGATACTTTGCAGATAAGGTCGGGCTCGAATTTACCCTCAGTCATCTCATGAGGTTATATCGACCGCTGCACTATCGGGGATTGATTACTCTACGGTGTCGATCCACCCGGTCTCCTACTGTTGACGGCGAAGAGGACGAGGATCGAGGATGGATGAGCTGATTAGTTCGAGCACGAACGATCGATATCATTCCTATAGAGTTTCTGCCTTTTCATGAGAAATGGAATTTCACACGTAAGTGTCATACTTGTATTTTTATCACTCTACCTGGAGGCAGGCTCCATAAGGTCATTTCTCTATTTTATTTTTTGTAGCGACTCCTTGGTTGCCGAACGAGGACCCTGATTTGGCCGAGTGGTCTCGTAAGCTGGCAGCTTGTTCGACCTATGATAAGCGCAGGTGGTGATGTCACGACCCAAACCGATGGGCTGCGACGGGCACCCGGTACCTTACTCAACCGAGTACCAACGTAGCATATCTTTTATATTACATCATCATATACATTGACATGTGGGCCTAATAGGCCAACATGATCCTTTGTAAACTCAAAACATAGGCCGACAAGGTCGTACAACCTTTCACGTACAAGACATATGTCTACAAGCCTCTAAGAATACATAAATGTCATAAAGGTCGGGATAGAGTCCCGCCATACCAAACAATACATGTCTAAATCATACTAACCAAACAAGCAACTCCGAAGCAAAGGAGCACACCAACACCTTCTGCTGAGTTGATAGCCTACTTGGAGGGCGCTCGACCTGTCTATCGGGACCTGCGGGAATGAAACGTAGCGTCCCCAGGCAAAAGGGACGTCAATACGAATAATGTACCGAGTATGTAAGGCACATAAATAAATACATAAGGGACATGGAAGACATATAATGTACATGACTCAACCTATAAGTTTGAATAACTTTGTAAATCATAAATTACGCATATGCATGTCATGTTGTGCATAGGTACATTTTTCATAACATCATCAGCCTCTGAGGGCACCCCATCATATCATATCAGCCATTATGGGCAAAATCATCATCGTATACCAGTTGATCAGGTGGTGGTGCTTATATAACGTCATAACCTTTCCCATATCCCAAATACATATATATACATACATATATACGCGTATATAACGCTGTTTGAATCATATTTTAGCCACTCTAGGCAACATCATCATCATATACCAACTGATCAGGTGGTGGTGCTTATATAACGCCGTAGCCTTTTTCCATATCCCATATACATATATTTATATATATACGCATATATAACACCATCTAGTCGTGGGTCCATGCACATGAATGCAATGCATGAAAAGTACGTTAATAAAATCTTTCGGAATTTCATAAGACCATTTTGCCTTTGAGTAATATCATAAAGTAAACAATTTTCAACTTTCATATTTTTCTAAGACCCATGAATAGAGTCATTGATGGAATTTGTGCATTTGCACGTTTCGTTCGTATCGTATGGATCATGCCAAAAGAAAGAAGGGATAGCCTTAACATACCTGGAGTAGGAAAAAAATACGTATGATATTATTGAGAATTGCACCTGAGTTTCTGAGCGAAATTACAAACATCATGAAACAACCCAACTAGAATGAACTCTTAACTTTTTCATGTCGATATGCAGTCCATATACTGCTTCAACTGACACTCAAGGTGTCCTCGTGAAGAAGAATCGGAAAAAAAGCACTTCCAAGTTGATGACTTTTATTGCTAACATATATACCAGTGTTGACGTTGAAAGCAAACTCACTTGACTTTCATTCCTCTAACCCATTTATTGTGGATTCCTAAATCCAAATATAAGTAATAATACTATGGAAATGAATACCAATATTTCCAAGATTTGACTTTGGGTATCCTTTAAAGTGAACAAATCCTATCAAGTCATTTTAAGTAGTTCATCATCATAAGTCGTGATTTTTTTAGAAGATTCGTCCCGGTACACATGGCCCAACTATTTATAGTGATAAAAGACTTGACAATTCCACACATTCCCATTTCTTGCCACATAATATAACGACTCTAAGAGTCATCTTAATTAATTCTCATATGGCTGCCACGTGGGGGTGGGGTGGGGTTTAATCTTATCCAAATATATCTTCAATTAATTAGGTAATGTCCCGTTACCTGGTAATTAATCAATTGCCCATAAAATTAAAAATTATTCCCACTTATTTAAAATATTACTCACTTTTAACATACCTTATACACCTTACTATCATGGTCATGTTGTACCTTGTATGGAACTAGTCAATAAATACCGGGTATTTTAGCTCGGGGCCGTATTTTATCCCAAAATGCCAAACTTTGACCAAATTTGTATTCTTAGACTTGCTCCCCCTTTCACCTTCATGAATTTACTAATCACTTTTAAAATAGCATAATCCTTATAATCCCCAAATAATCTTTTACTTGGACTGATGTCATTTACCTTATGGCAAATTCAACGTAAAATACAGCAAGGTCTAACATCGTTGTAATTTATTACTGCGAAGCGTAACATCACCTTAATGTAATATCGTCGGGTACAACACTGTAATATATTACAGCAGAGGGTAACACCATCGTAGTAATATAATACTGCGGGACGTAATATTGACGTAATATTGCGGGGCGTAACAGGCGAGACTTGTCCAAGGGGAGATGGGAGGCAAAGACTCATGGTAGGCGCTTGGTGTCTTATTTCCCTGGAATTGTCTTTTCTTTTTACCATATTAACTTAGCCGCCGCAGGTATTGGAGATTTTTTCGAGATGAGGTCGTGCCCTCTAGGTGAGGAGGAGAGATTGCCGACCTCGGGGCTGAGGGCCGATGATAAACGATAAGGGTCTCCGGTGTGTGAGGAGGCTCGCAATGGGGCGAGTCTCTCTCAGCGGTTCAAAAGAGGTGGTTCGACCGATCATCCGGTTTCGGAGGCCTCCGTTCTCGAAAGAACATTCCCCGTTTTTGATGCGGGTACTTTAAAGAGCGAAGAGCATGTGGTGCCTTCGTCTTTTCCTACCAAAGGTGCTTTGGGGGACACTAAGCCATCGGACATTGGCTCGGCCTTTGGTGAGGATCAGTGGCTCGACTTTATGGTAAGCTTCGGTAGCTGGCATAAGATTATCCCGGTTTCACACTCTTCCTTTCTTATTGAATTTTCTTTCGCAGGCCTTTGACAAACTGAAATCCCAGCTGCTTCGCTATGAAGCTAGGTTGTGGAAAGCTTCTAATAGGGAGAAATCCCTTAAGCCTCTTTGTATGAGAAAGGAAAGCGAGCTGGTATCCCTGTAGTGTGAGGTGGATCGAAGTCGGAGCCGCGAGAGCTACCTCAAGAGACAGGTATCTTGTATTTCATGTTGATGTACGCTCCTCCTTTCATTTTCGGAGATTAATATTTCGATATTTCAGTTGGATAGCAAAACGGAGGAGCTAGAACGACTTTGGGGTGAAGTTGGTCGGGCCAAACATGAGTTTAATGAGCTGCAGGCCCGTGTAGATGCCTAATTTGCATCCAAGGAGAGTGCTTTGGCCAAAGCTTCCACCCTTGAGATGCATATCCGGACCGCTCGTACGAATGATTCTGCATGAGCAAACATGATTGCAAGGCTTGAGTCTGAGCTTTTGAAGGAGAAGGCCGAGGTGATGAATGCCCGGGCCGAGGTTGTGATGAGCACCACTAGGGCAGACCAGAAAGCGACAACCTATTTGAAAAGCGCTGCTACTGCTAGAGCTGAGCTGAGGAGAACTCTTGGTCGTACGAGCAGTAGTAAAGGATACGCGAAGTGCAGATCATGGAGGGACACTCTCGAGGAAATTCATGCCAAGGGTTTTGATCTTTCGGAAGTGATCGAGCAAGCCAAGGCGGAGGAATACGATGCCAAGTTCCTTCTATCCGATGCTGAAGATAGCGAGGACGGGGTCGTTGGGCCATAGTCCCTAAGGGGGACGTTTATTTCCTTTTTCTGTCTTTGTATATAGTGCTTTCACAGTATACTGTGAATGGAGCTTGTATTTTATTACATGTATGTATAAGGGGAAAACCTCGCGATTTTGTATCCTCCGGGTTTCTGTTTGCCGTGATTTTAGCCAGATCAATTGGCCTTTGAGTTGGTAGGAATCCTTCGATTCGTGATATGACCTTGGGGCTCATTAGGCTAGCCCATGGGCTCTTACGCATATGGACAAGTTGGGTTTCGACTCGAGCTCATTCTACCCTCATGTTTTGTATTTATGCGGGCTAGTGATGGTGGCTCTTACGCCTTGGGTCGAAGCGACCTTTTATGTATGGGCTGGCGACAATGGCTCTTACGCCTTGGGCCGATGCGACCTTTTAGTATGGGCTGGCGACAATGGCTCTTATGCCTTGGGTCGAAGCGACCTTTAAAGTGTGGGCTGGCGACAATGGCTCTTACGCCTTGGGTCGAAGTGACCTTTTATTGGCTTTATTTTTTCCTCCCTAAGGACTTTTTTGAAATAATTTTTGCCCGACTCTTCGACCATTTTGATAAAAACCTTGATTATGAGTTGTTATGAGGCGATAATCAAGTACCTCAGGAGGTTTGGCTCGAAGGCTGAGTCTCTCGAAGCCTTTTGGAGTTTACGTGGTTGCCTATGTCGAGGGTTGTTACGCCCCGCAATATTACGTCAATATTATGTCCTGCAGTATTATATTAAAACAATGTTATGCTCTGCAGTAATATGTTACGATGGTGTTCTCCTCTGCAGTAATATATTACGATTGATGTTACATCCTGCAGTATTAAGTTACGACAGTGTTGTACCCGACTGTATTACATTAAGGTGATATTACCCTTGGCAGTAATAAGTTACGACAGTGTTTCACCCTGTAGTATTACATTACGGTGATGTTACACTTCATAGTAATAAGTTACGACGATATTTCACTTTGCAGTATTTTACGTTGAATTTGTCGTAAGGTAATTGTCATCAGTCTAAGGAAAAGATTATTTGGGGATAATAAGGATTATGCTATTTCACAAGTAATTAGTAAAATCATGAAGGTGAAAAGGGAGCAAGTCTAAGAAAATAGATTTTGTCAATGTTTGGCATTTTGGGATAAAATACGTCCTGAGCTAAAATACCTGGTATTTATGGACTAGTGTCATACAAGGTACAACATGGCCATGGTAGAAAGGTGTATAAGGTATGTAAAAAGTGAGTAATATTTAAAGTAAGTGGGAATAATTTTTAATATTTCGGGTAATTGGTTAATTATCGGGTAGCGGGATATTATCTAGTTAATTAATTAATTATTTATTGGATAAGATTAAAAATACCCCACCCCAACGTGGCAGCATGGAACCACCCCAAACAATGACTCTTATTAAAGTGGATATGTGGCATGATCAAAAGGGATATGGAGAAAGGGATATATATCGGCAGTATAAGACTAGGCCACAATAGTCATTCCCCAATAGCTATTTTGATAAAATTGCCTTAAAGAAGTTGAAGCCAAGACATTGACTTTTCAGAACTTTTATGCTAATTTGGAGCAATTTAAGATTAGGAAGGTAAAAGGTTGTTAGATTCTTCTACCCAATTTCCTTAAATCAAAAGCATAAGAAGAAAGTTTACTATATTCCTTTACTACTCTTTGGCTAAGACGGCTCGTGAAGAAAAGGAAATAGATACATAATTATTATGTATTGATTCTATTGGTACCATCCAAGAGGTGAAACAGAGCACCTGAGTACCTCGAGAAAAGACGACCTGGTATGAGTGCCATTTTGCGTTGCACTACACACAGGTGTGTAATCCACGTTGTCGCAATCAAGTGTGTTAGATAAATTGTTAAGAGAATCGACTCAGGTATGTTAAGGCTATCCTTTCTTTCTTTTGGCATGATCCATACGATACGAACGAAACGTGCAAATGCACAAATTCCATAAATGACTCTATTCATAGAAGTATTAGAGATATCTATGTTCCTAAATTTCGATGTGCCATAAAATTTATCATCTGTTCTTGGGTCTCAGTAAAATATGAAAGTTGAGAAAAAAAAAGTTTACTTTATGATATTTCTCAAGACAAAATGGTCTTATTCAATTTTCGAAATATTTTATTAAAGTACTTTTCATGCACTGCATTTGTGTGCATTGATCCATGACCATATGGCGTTATATACGCGTATATATGTAAATATATGTATATGGGATATGGAAAAAAGTTACGGCGTTATATACGCACCACCACCTGGTATATGATGATGATGTTGCCCACAATGCCTGAAATATGATTCAAACAGTGTTATATACGTTTATAAATGTAAATATATATATATATATATATATATATATATATATATATATATATATATATACAGGATATGGGAAAACGTTACGGCGTTATATATGCACCACCACCTGATCAACTGATATATGATGATGATGTTTCTATATATATATATATACAGGATATGGGAAAACGTTACGGCGTTATATATGCACCACCACCTGATCAACTGATATATGATGATGATGTTTCCCACAGTGGCTGAAATATGATTCAAACGATGTCATATATGCGTATATATGTATGTATGTATATATATGTATATGGGATATGGGAAAGGTTATGGCGTTATATACGCACCACCTCCTCATCAGCTGGTATACGATGATGATTTTGCCCATAGTGGCCAATATAATATGATGGGATGCCCTCAGAGGCTGATGATATTATGAAACATGAACCTATGCATGACATGACATTCATACGCATATGCATGACGCTAAAAGTAATTTATGATTTACAAAGTTATTCAAACTTACAAGTTGAGTCATGTACTCTATATTTCTTCCATGTCTCTTATGTATTTATTTATGTGCCTTACATACTCGGTACATTACTTGTACTGACGTCCCTTTTGCCTGGGGATGCTGTGTTTCATGCTTGCATGTCCCGATAGACAGGTCGAGAGCCTTCGAAGTAGGCTATCAGCTCAGCGAAAGATGTTGGTACGCTCCATTTACTTCGGAGTTGCTCATTTATACGTGTATTGTTTGGTAAGGCGGGACTCTATCTCGACCTTTATGACATTTATGTACTCTAAAGAGGCTTGTAGACATATATCGTGTATATAAAAAATTATACAGCCTGGTCGGCCTATGTTTTTAGTTTATAAAAGATCATGTTTGCCTATTAGGACCGTATGTCATGTGTATATAATGATGTAATAAGAAATATACGTTACGTTGGTACTCGGTTGAGTAAGGTACCGGGTGCCCATCGCGTCTCATCGGTTTGGGTCGTGACAAAAGTGGTATCAGATCAGTTCTATCCTAGGGAGTCTAATTGTCTACAAGCTGTGTTTAGTAGAGTCTTGTTTATAGGTGTATTATGCACCAAACTTATAAGCAGGAGGCTAAATGGCATTTAGGATTGTCACTCTTTCTTTTTACTCTAGATCATGTGGCAGAGCTCACTTATAAGAATTTAAGTCCCAAGCTTCTATTTTTATTCGTAATAGGACGATGCCTACGTTTAGAAAGATGATCGATAAGAGATATAGCTGTGGAAGTGTTGAATTAGAGGAACTCGACCTTGTATCATGCTTATGATAAGTAAATATGAGGTATTCAGCAGATCATGGGTGTACTGAAAGGTATAAGCTCCCTGATAAGAAGCCTTAAGGCAAGAATGCCTATCCACCTTTATGGTAAAGGACAATGAGAGATTAAGAAGATAAGTAGAAGTTTCAGCAAGTAAAAGGAGCAAGATGAAAAAGGGTACGAGGTACCAAGTTAATGAAGGTTAACAACTTTTTTAATTGAGGAAGAGGAACATAAGCTTTTTGAGTTATATTCAATAGTATCAGAGGTATATACAATTGGCCGCACCCATTCCAGATATGCCCTGTGGGGGTTAACAGAAGTAGTATAAGAAGATATGATGGATGAATTGTTTGCGTCAGTTGATATTTCCGAAGGGTATTACGAATGTGCCAATAGATCTTCTTGTGAGACACCCAGATGGTGCACTCTATAATATTATCAGAAGATAGGCACTAAAAAGCTGGATGGGATAAATATTACCTTAGTGAGACTCTCGTCCATAGTAGAGCGAGGACGTTGAGCAACCCGAAGAGCCGATGAATGTAACAAGGAGAGCTAAAAGCGAAAGAATGTTGCATTGAAGTTTTCACAAGAAAAGGGATATGCAGAATTATTAGCAGAGTAATGAGAAGAGAGATAAGGAAGCATTATGAACAAGGTGTGATACATGGATGAAAACGGCAGACTGTTACAGAACCTATAGTCAAATGAAGGAAGAGATGAAAGGTGATGGGCCTTAAGATAACAAAAGTGTATAGGTCATAAGGTTATATCCTCATTTCGAGAAATAAGTTCGTCACTCCAACGCGACTTCCAGAGGGGAGAGTTAATTCCCAGAGTAACAGTGATTAGTATGGACTGGTAAATAAGATAAACCAAATATGAATTAGGGACTGAATGATTGGAAAGTACTCGGCATCATGGTAATTTCAGATTCTGTTCCGGTGGTAATAGAATGGACCACAGAAGATGATTCATGATGAATTCAGAGAATGGTCATTCAGGGAGACGCTTCCCTAGAGCAAGCAATGTGAGCAAATTTAATCTTATGAGACTGTATATGCCAGTTACGCTAAGTGTCACCCTCGCGATTAAGGGAATTTGTCATCCTTGGTATAAAAGGATTGCCGCAAGGTGAGTAAGGATCATTGATGTTGAGAAACGACGCCAAAAATAAAAAGGTAAAACATCTGTAGGTAGATCCTCATGGCTTCAGCTTTTAGTACACCCCTAAAGGGGGGAATGTGAAGTGATGTGACATTAAGTCAGAATTAAGTGGTTTTAGTGACTATGGAATGATAAAGGAAGAATGCGATAAGAATGAGAAAGGGATAAGATTGTACTTATTCAAATGTTACATATATGCTATGATTCCAGAACATTATGTAAGTATGGAACCAAGAAAAGAAAGTAAGGGTTCATGCCCGGGATGTTTTCGATAAATAAGGAGTCAGTGCAAGATTAAGTTAAGACAAAGGAAATAACCCAAGAAAGATTATGAGGAATATCGATATGAGAATGGGCCAACGAGTAGTTAGTAATTGGTCAGGAAAATCCCAGTTATGGCTAAACAGGATGTTACAGACGAGTAATCAGATCATGTAAGATAAACATAGTAGAACCCAACATGGAAAATTCAGCCTCAAAGAATATCATTATAATACTTGAGATATAATCAAATAAGAGTTGGGATAGTTAAAGGTACCGTATGAGTGTTACGGGGATAAAAAATGTGCCACTGGGAAGGCAGTCAAGATATCAGTTCAGAAGCAACCATACAAGCACAAGGGCATGGAAGTAAGCAACTACGGAAGATAATAGGCAAGTAAGGATATAAAAAAGGTCCGTAATAAGCTCACAACTTTACAAGAGTCAATGGTTCTCCCTAAGTACTACAACGAAAGACTAGCTGAGGAGATAAGATAGAAGGCTTCAACCTAAGCACAACGTCCTAAAGAGGAAATCATGTAACAGCAATATCACAACAACATTGTAAGCATTCCAAAGGAAAGTGGCACCTACCGTGGCTAATGAAAGGAAAGTAAGAGTTAAAAGTAATATTCGAGATTTTATGAGTTGTATAAAAACTCTGGCAAGTGTGGGCACTGAGATAAGCTAAGTATGGACACAACGAGGGGGCAGAAAGACCAGGAAAAGTAATAGATTATGTTGAAAGAAAGCTAATATGGAACAAAAAAATTATTTGATCAATGATCCAAAGTTAGTACGTTGTGGATACACTCAAGATTTTGGAACATTATTCAGGCAGTATGTTTGTTGACAATCATATAGCCATAGAAGACTCTAGTAGAAGTTAAAAGAGAGAATTAAGCCCAGGGCATAGACAAAGGATTGAATTATTAGAAGATTGTATCATGGATATTTCATAACACCCCTGAAAGGCTAAGGTAATAACTGATACCATGATCCACAGATCGGAAGATAGCGTAAGCCTATGTAAAGGCTGATCAGAAGGAAGGTGAAACTAAAGAATTACATCACCTAAGTAAATCAGGAGTCTGATTATTGGACCTACAAAAAATATAGGAGTTGTGTTGGAGAAAATGACAGAATCACTCTTAATATCAGATGTTCAAGAGAAATAACACAACAACCATAATCTATAATGGCTCTACAAGGAAGCCAGTTAAAAGAAGTACCAGCTTCATAAGATGTCAGTAGAAGCTCCCACCGGATTGTGTATGTACCAGAGGTGCGAGTATTATAATAGAGCTTCAAGTTATGGACGTGAATTACACCTAGGTGGAAGGGAGGTTATGAAGGAGATAAAAGATATGATACGAGATTTAAAGTAAGGTAAAAGTGAACAACGTACGAGATACTCAAATGCAAAAAGTTGTGAATAGTCCATACTTCGGATAGAAGGCTATAAGCACAGATATCCAATAACCGGGAATAATAGTGGCATCGTCGGCAGCATGTCTTCCAGCCTATGGTTTCTAAGTACTGAGAGATCTAGTTAAAAGAGTAGAGAAAGGTTGGAGACGATGTGATGTCTCGCTTGAAATTCCAGAATAACATAAGCAAATCTATGGTGCAAGAAAGTTGAAGGAAAGTTTATATATGAATATGTATAGGTCGCAAGCTAAGATATGGTAGAGCGACAAAATTTTAAGGAAACATGAGTAGGGATGAGGAAAGACAAGTGAAAAGGTGACGAGAATGGATAAGTCCTCGTGATTAGGTCCATGAAAATAAGAGAGATAATGGTTCCTCTAAGTTATTGAAAGTTTAGTATAGCCTGAATGAACTCAAAGGAATCTAAGATTAATTGCATTTAGAAAGAATGAAATGTTGACCTAGTAATAAATGAGGGTATAATTGTGACAGATAAAGGATGACGTTTGGGCCTTCATTTGAATAATGATTTGTAAAAAAAAAAAGAGAAGCAGAAAAGATTTTGCTGGTGGCACGAAATTAGGATACCCCCATAAGGTGAATCACATTGTGACAAGATGAAATATGATTATGGAAATCACTTCAAACATTCCTCAATGCAATGTAATCCCTAGCGATAATGTATTACGTATGACGTTTCAAGTCTTCAAGTATAGGATTATAGATCAACATTGAGGAAAATCAACATTGGTCAAATACAAGTTACAAAATATTACATGAGATTTGTCCATGATTCTTAAGACGAACGGCAATGAAGAAGCATTGAAGGACTGAGATTTATACCTAAAGGATAGGTAACAAAAGTAACTGGGAGCTTGGTAGGCATACCTCAATAAACATAGATTGAAGTAACAAAAAAATATGGTATAGTATAACCCATGGAAATGCAGTAAAGTCATATGAATGGATAACTAGATCTATGAAATAAGATATGGCCATATTCGCAAGTTCTACAAAGTATCGAGCAAAGAACTTCAGTATACCTATAGAGACCCTGAGAAGCATCCTATTAAGCCTTGTATATACAAAGTAAGGCCTACAGATTGACTAAAAGATAAAAGGAAAAAGGAAAGATGAATCGCATAAGTGCACCTACAAAGCCAGGGTCATACAGGCTGCATGACAGGAGGTAACAAAAGTTGCAAGATTAGGAAGATTTCGACCATAGGTCATGATATGAGCAAAAAGACCAAAAGGGGGAATACCCCAGACTTTGGATTGATTCACAGAGCAACTGCTTAAATGGCAAGAAGAGTATTAAGGTATTCACAAGAGCTATAAGTTACGAAAATGATAAGAGCATCAATCAACATTCGAGGACGAATGTTCCAAAGGGGGAAATGATGTTACGCCCCACTATATTATGTCAATATTATGTCCCGCAGTATTATATTACTACGATGTTATGCTCTGTAGTATATGTTACGATGATGTTATCCTCTGCAGTAATATATTTACGATTGATGTTACGTCCTACAGTATTAAGTTACGACAGTGTTGTACCCGATAGTATTACATTACGGTGATATTACGCTTCGCAGTAATAAGTTACGACAATGTTGCACCCTATAGTATTACATTACGCTGATGTTATGCTTCGCAGTAATAAGTTACGACGATGTTTCACCCTGCAGTATTTTACGTTGAATTTGTCATAAAGTAATTGACATCAGTCCAAGGAAAAAATTATTTGGGGATTATAAGAATTATGGTATTTCACAAGTGATTAGTAAATTTATGAAGGTTAAAGGGGTAGCAAGTCTAAGAAAATGAATTTTGTCAAAGTTTGGCATTTATAGACTAATGCCATATGAGGTACTACATGGTCATGTTAGAAAGATGTATAAGGTATGTGAAAAGTGAGTAATATTTTAAGTAAGTGGGAATAATTCTCAATTTTTTGGATAATTGGTTAATTACCGGGTAGCAGAATATTACCTAGTTAATTAATTAACTATTTATTGGATAAGATTAAAAATACCCCACCCCCACCCCAACGTGGCAGCATGGAACCACCCCAAACAATGACTATTAGTTAAAATGGATATGTGGCATGATCAAAAGGGACATGGAGAAAGGGATATATATCGGCAGTATAAAACTAGGCCACAATAGTCATTCCCCAATAACTATTTTGATAAAATTGCCTTAAAGAAGTTGAAGCCAAGATATTGACTTTTCAGCACTTTTATGCTAATTTGGAGCAATTTAAGATTAGAAAGGTAAGAGGTTGTCAGATTCTTCTACCCAATTTGCTTAATTCAAAAGCATAAGAAGAAAGTTTACTATATTCCTTTACTACTCTTTGGCTAAGACGGCTCATGAAGAAAAAGAAATAGATACAGAATTATAATGTATTGATTCTATTGGTACATCCAGGAAGTGAAACATAGCACCTCAGTAGCTCTAGAAAAGACGACCTGGTATGAGTGCCATTTTGCGTTGCACTACACACAGGTGTGTAATCCGCGTTGTCGAAATCAATGGTGTTAGAGAAAATTTTAAGAGAATCGGCTCAGTTATGTTAAGGGTATCCCTTCTTTGTTTTGACATGATCCATACGATACGAACGAAACGTACAAATGCACAAATTCTATAAATGACTCTATTCATAGAAGTATTAGAGATATCTATGTTCCTGAATTTCCGTGTGTCGTAATATTTTATCATTTGTTCATGGGCCTCAGAAAAATATGAAAGTTGAGAAAAAAAAAGTTTACTTTATGATATTGCTCAAGACAAAATTGTCTTATGAAATTTCGAAAGATTTTATTAACGTACCTTTCATGCATTGCATTCATGTGCATTGACCCTTAACCGGATGGTGTTATATAAGCGTATATATGTAAATATATGTGTATGGTATATGAAAAAAGGTTACGGCATTGTATATGCACCCCCACCTGATCGGCTGGTATATGATGATGATGTTGCCCCCAATGCCTGAAATATGATTCAAACGGCATTATATATGCGTATATATGTAAATATATGTACATGGGATATGAGAAAAGGTTACGATGTTATATACACACCACCGCCTGATCAGCTGGTATATGATGATGATGTTGCCCACAGTGGCTGAAATATGATTAAAACGACATTATATATGCGTATATATGTATATATATATATATGGAATATGGGAAAGATTATGGCGTTATATACGCACCACCACCTGATCAGCTAGTATGCCATAATGATTTTGCCCACAGTGGCCGATATGAAATGATGGGATGCCCTCAGAGGCTGACAATGTTATGAAACATGTACCTATGCACGACATGACATTCATATGCATATGCATGACGCTAAAAGTAATTTATGATTTACAAAGTTATTTAGACTTATAAGTTGAGTCATGTACTCTATATTTCTTCCATGTCTCTTATGTATTTATTTATGTGCCTTACATACTCGGTACATCACTTGTACTGACGTCCCTTTTGCCTGGGGATGCTGTGTTTCATGCTTGCATGTCCCGATAGACAGGTCGAGAGCCCTCGAAGTAGGCTATCAGCTCAGCGAAAGATGTTGGTGCACTCCATTTGCTTCGGAGTTGCTCGTTTGGTTAGTATGATTTAGACGTGTATTGTTTGGTAAGATGAGACTCTGTCCCGACCTTTATGACATTTATGTACTCTTAGAGGCTTGTATACATATATCGTATATATAAAATATTGTACGACATGGTCGGCCTATGTTTTGAGTTTATAAAGGATCATTTTGACCTATTAGGCCCGTATGTCATGTGTATATAATGATGTAATAAGAAAGATACGTTATGCTGGTACTCGATTGACTTAAGGTACCGGGTGCCCGTCGCGGCCCATCAGTTTGGGTCGTGACAAGGGTAGCATGTTTAACCGGTTCTTTTCGAAGCAGACTCGAAGTAATTGAAGGCTTGTAATTTTGTAGCGACGGTGGGGCATTTGTGTACAGCCTTGTGACCAGAGTCATTTGTGTTCAGACAAAGCCTTTAAGTACCGAGTGAAGTATTTTTGGCATCTATATTGAGGTAAGCCTTTTTATGGGTCTTACAAGTTTGATATATAGACGAAACTTTGAGATCGGGTTTATGCCTTTAGTGAGGTCTTACAGTTTTACATGCCTTTGAGGTCATACAGTTTTGGATACTTGGTACCAATATTATTCATGCTTTACTTGAGGTCCTACAGATATTGTTGTTGCCTTATGTAGGTTTTACAAGACCGAGGCTACCCGCATGTGGCCTTACAGTCTTGGGTTTTGATAAGTCGATGGAGGTGGCACTTGACGCCAGTCCCCGATTTGTCAAGGGTTTCTTGACTCGGGAGCCATTTCTTTTAAACTTGGTGTTTCCTTATTGAGGGATTACAATTTCGGAATTTCCGACATTGAGATCATTTGAGTTTTTGACGCTAGTCCCCGAGTGTTCGGGTCGTGTTTTGGCTTTGGAGCCGTTTTGTTATCTTATTGTTGCCTCATTGAGGACTTACAAGATCGAGTCTGCCTGCTCTGGGTCTTATGGCTTCATGTCTTTAATGAATGGCAATTGGTGATAGTCTCCGAGTCATCGAGGGTGTCCTGGCTCGGGAGCCGTTACTTGTAAATTTGGCACTACCTCACTGAGGGCTAACGATTTCGAAGATTTCGACCCTGAGGTCATGTGATTTCTGAGATTATGACGCCAGTCCTCGAGTGTTCGGGATACATTCGGCCTTGGACACATTTCATTATTTTCATGTTGCCTCATTGAGGGCTTATGATTTTTGTATTTTGACGCCACTCCCCGAGTGTTCGGGTCGTCCTTCGATGGAGGAGTCGCTATAGCAAAAATGCTGAGTCTCTCTTAGAGTGTGAGATTCTTTGATAAAAGATATTCTTCAATTACTTGGTACAAGTGTACATGTTTTCGCCGCCGGGGGCCCGACCATACGGACACGGTTCGTTCGACCGTTTGGCTTGGTACATCGTTTTCCTATTAGGACCCCATTTGGTGTTTCTTGGTTTTTTCGAGCGGATGTACTTCCGGGGGGGATGCCCCCCAGTGTTCGAGGTTGATTACAAAAGAAGTCTTCAATACTTGTCGAGTTGTCCTTAGGTAGCATGTGAATTTTGCCTCATTAAAAACCATGCCGGTAAAACCCTTTTCGTATCGATCGAAGTAAAAGAGTGCAATGGATGCTTTAAAACCTTAAGGTCTTTAGGTTGGGTTTGCGCTTTGACTGTTCCGGTCGGGCACCTGCATAAGGGTTAGTGCGAAATATTAAATGAAAAAATAGATGGTCATACCTCATTGGTGATGGCGCTTTTGAACCTTGGTATTCGTTTGGAGGACGCGGTACAATCCTTTATTCGGATACAGCCGAGGGCGTATCTCGTGGTTGCTATCTTATCATTGGTTTATTTCATAGTCCCTCCGCTGGAGGATACTTTGGTGTTTCGGCTAATGGTGGTCGTCTCAAATAATCGTGTGGATGACATGTTGCGGCTGGTCTTCTTTGTTCTTTTTGGTTGTTTCCCTTTCTCGAAATTGATTTTTGGCTCGGTCGCTGAGGAATTCCCGAAGGTGACCATTTTTGATTAACCGGGCCACTTCCTCTCGGAGTTGCCGGAAATCCTTAGTCCTGTATCCGTGCGTGTTGTGAAATTCGCATACTAAGTTACGATCCCTTTGTGAATGATTTGATTGTACAAGTCTGGGCCACCGACGTTGAAGTTGTATTCTAATAAGCAAGTTGCCTCCATTGGCCTTGCGTTCCTATCGAATCTGCCTAGGTTTGATGAGTCCCCGAAGATTCTGTCCTTAGTCTGTCCTTCGATAGTTGCGAGGTGGGTTGCGCCTCGGGGCGTTCCTTTTGTCTTCGGTGTATGGCTGATATCTTTCTTTGTTTTTCTTTGGCTCCTTCGCCAGAAGCCTGTTTGGGTATACTAAGCCCGAGGGGACTCCCAGCTGGTCATCTTCGACCCTGATATTTGACTTGTATCGGTTGTGGACGTTTGACCAAGTCACGGCGGGATATTCGACTAGATTCTGTTTCAGCTACTTCGAAGCCCCCGAGCTTCACTCATTCAGACCTTGAGTAAAGGCCTGCACCGCCCAGTCATCAGATACTAGTGGTATTTCCATCCGTTCCATTTGGAAACGAGATACGAACTCTCACAGCATTTCATTCTCCCTTTGCTTGATCTTGAAGACATCATATTTCCTTGTTGCTACTTTGATGGCATCGGCATGTGCCTTTATAAAGGAGTCTACCAGCATGGCAAATGAGTCTATGCAGTTAGGAGCTAGGTTGTGATACCACATCATGGCCCCTTTCGAGAGTGTTTCCTTGAACTTCTTTAGTAAGATGGACTCGATCGCGTCGTCCTTTATGTCGTTGCCCTTCACTGAGCAAGTGTAAGCAATAACATGCTTATTGGGGTATGAGGTCCCATTGTATTTTGGGAGGTCTGGAATTTGAACTTCTTTGGGATAGGTTCTGGAGCCGCTTCCTCTATGAACAGCCTTTGTACAAACTTCTTTGAATCCACACCTTTCTGGACTGGGGGTGCGCCCGGAATTCGGTCGACCCTAGAGTTGTAGATCTCAACCTTCTTGTCGTTGGCTTTTATCATTTTCTCGCCCTATTAGATCCTTCTGGCGAGGTCCTTAAGCAATTTTATGATGATGAGATCGGTCATCGACTTGTTATTGCTCAATCTCTCTAGTACCTATTCGGCTGGGGGAGCTGTCCCCGGTGCTACTGTGCTATGAGTTTTCTGGTGACTTTGCAGCTGAGCAATAGCCAGCTGTTGTGCCTACAACATTTCAAAAATAACATGAAGGATAATCTCACATTCTTCCCTTGTTGGGGTTTTCTGATCTTCTTGTGGATCCCCTTGGCGCACACTCCTGTCAGTATGGGAGCTTACGTCGATATGTTGGGCGTCGCGTGAGACCGCATCCACAGGGATTGGTTCTAGCGCATTCCCAGGGTTTTGTGGTGGCACGTCAACACCTGGAACACCCACAATGTTTTCTCCGTAGTCCTCAAGATTGTTGTTTTCACCTCCATTCACTGAGTTAAACATTTTGACCTGAAATCGAAGATCTTGGACAAGAGAAAGCGTGATAGATAACTTGTGTTATGTAGTAAAACTAGCAAGAAAGTAATCACTCTTATTTTTAGCCCCACAGTGGGTGCCAAACTGTTTACCGTGAAAATGGTAATAAAATTAAATTTGATTATGGGACTCTAAAAATAAGTAATCTATGTGTAAGGTTTAGAGATGAGATAAGAATAAGGAGTGAGGTGATAATCAAACCAATAAGTTAACAATCGGGGCCTCGAGCTTGTCGATTCGAGGGCCTCGAGGTTAATTTTGGAGCTCGGTTGTGAGCTATCGAAGGTTATCCAAGTATGTCTAACAATTATAAAAAAATCAATAAAGGCTCTTTATGGACAATGATAAGCAATAAATGAAGAATAATAGTGAAAACAATAATGAAAACAATAAGTGGAAGTAATAATATCAAAGAATGTGGTAGAGAGCAAAGATAATGTTCTTGTTTATTTCGTGTGGAGCAACTAAAGCAACAGGAAATTTACAAAATGACATAGTACAAAATACATTAATGACGAAGAAGCGGAGATGGGATAGCTAGATGACACCCTAATTCGGGTTTAGAGTAGTCTATTAGGCTTTGTCAGTCCTTGCCGTGTACCTTGGGAACTCCACATTTCTACCATCACAGTAATCATCACTGCCTCGAGGGCGAGTGTCGAAGACCCTCAAGGGAGGATACTCAGTCGTGGCCTCGAGCCTTCGAGGTGATCTTCCGAAGTACCTTATTGGTGAGAAATTGGACCCTCCAATTTCACCAATGCATCCACCATCTTCGAAGAGGCTCAACATCTCCTCTCTAGGGTAAATACTAACTTTCATTGTTGTAATTTTTTCTTTCTTTCTTTTCCTTTGACTGATATATCTTCATTTCATGTATAGGACATTTGTCAAGTTTAGAGCTGAGATGAGCCAATGTGAGGTCGAGCACAGGAAAGTTTTGGGCAAAGATAAAGCCTTGAGGCTCCTCTATAGCCAAAAGGAAAGGGAGCTCAAGGACCTCCGGGCTGAATTGGCCAAAGCTCAAAAAAATGAGGCCGAGCTAGATGAGCAAGTAATTGTGATTTTAATAGAGTATGTCTTCTTGGCCTTACTTTGGACGCTAACACTTCGATATCTCAGCTGCAACGGAAGTTGGAGATGATTGGGCAGCTCCGGAGCGAGGTTGATCAAGTTAAGGCTGACTGCCATATATGGAAAAAGAACATGGATCAGCTTGGTGCCGATAAGGAAGCCGTTATAGTCCAACTCACCTCGGCTAACACTCAACTCCGAGGCCTCAAAGTAAAGGGTATGGCCCAGGCCAAGAAAATCAAGGAGTTAGAGGCAGAGCTTGCTAGAGCTAGGCCGAAGCTGCACAAGCCAAGGCTGAAGTTGAGAAGATGAAGGCCACGTCTGATAAGACCATCGCCATGTACTTAAGAGATGCCATGGCTGTTCAAGGGAAGCTGAGGGAGGCCTCCAACCTAGAAAAAATAGAGTAATGATTTGGCCAAGTGCCAAGCTCGGAAGGAGACTCTTGAAGAGATCCACACTCGAGGATTTGACCTTGCCGAAGCAAAGGCGCGGGAAACTAATGCCAGGTTTCTTGTGTATTCCAATGATGAGGATGTTATGAGTGGCTCCGAGGACGGGGAAGGTGAAGGAGATGTTCCCGAGGGAGAGGAGGCTTCCGAAGATAGAGCTCCCGTAGATAGAGCTGCCGAGGGTGCAACTTCCGAGGAAGCTGCTTCCGGGGATGTAACCCCAAAATAGATTAGGTTCTTATTTTTTATTTTTTTTTGTGTAAGGGCCCCTTGTGGGCATTGTAAATATGTTTTGTAAAACATCCCTTATGAATAAAAGTATCTTTTCTTCTCTATCCTTAACTTGTATTGATTTTTATTTTGTTCTCATTTACGGAAGATTTCGATGGTACAATTCAAATAATTAGTCAGAGTATTGATTCGGATGATAAACACTTATGTTTTTATTGATCAATTTAATACCCCTTAAGGTTTTGTTAATCCTCGAGCTAAGTTTAAATTCATTTGATGTGAGTTCGGGATGTCGGGATTCTTGAGTTTGAGTTGACTGAGAACGGGGTCTCGACCTATACATATTTTGGCCCTTAAGCCTCTTTAAGTTGGCCATTAGGCTTTATATATTGGCCCTTAGGCTCTTTAAGTCCCTTAGGTTCTTATACATCAGCCCTTAGGCTCTTTAAGTCCCTCGTTTCGGCTAAAGTGGCCCTTAGCATGTGTTTTTTGTATCCGTTCGAGTTTTTTGAAGGTTCGATGTATCGGAACCTTATTAGTAATTAGTTTGTGTAAACATAATCGAATACCTCTTGAGGGTTTTTCGAAGGCTGATGTTTATCGAAACCTTTAAATTATTTGTGGGCTGAATTTATCGAAGCCCTTTAATTTATTCGAGGGCTGAATTTATCGAAGCCCTTTATATTATTAGAAGCCCCGATTTAACTGGTTTTTTCAAAGTGTTTGGAGGCCTTTAATTTATGGTGGAAGTCAGACGCCTCCGAGTCGTGTTATTTTGGTTGTAGCCTTTTTATATGAACGTAGTCTTTAATATGGCCGTAGCATTAAGATATGTCACTTGGACTTTTTTCCCAATAATATTTAGAACTTGTCTAAAAAGCTAGTCCCCGAGCGTATTGGCCTTGGCCTTTCTTTTGAGGGAATGCCTCTTTGAGGTGTTACGGATCTGAGTTTTCGATGACTTAGATGTGTTTACCGTCGATGACAGTCCCCGAGTATTTCGGGGTTGCATTCGTGCTTTAGCTCTTGGCATGTTTCCCTTAGGATTATAAGTGTAGGGCTCGTATAATAGTAGACTTCTTTGATACACAAAGTGTTTTCATATAAATATAATGCTTCTTCAAATAATTGATGCATTCGTACATGTTTTGTCGTCAGGGCTCGACTATTCTATATGGACACAGTTCATTTGACTGTTTGACCCATTACAAAGTTCACCTATCGTGGCCCTTTTATGCGTGAAGTATTTTCCTTGAAAATATAGCCTCTGAGGGTGATACCCCCCAGTATTCTAGGTTGATTGATAAGAAGGCTTGGATACTATTGAGTTCTCCTTAGGTAGCACATAGTTGTTGCCTCGTTAAAAATATTTCCGGTAAAACCCATTTGGGAAAAAATCCAATCTATGGGAAAAAGAGTGCAACACATGCTTTAAAACCTAAGGCGTTCGTGTAAAAAGGGGGTCTTCGAGATTGCGTGCCTTCGATAGCTTCGATCGAAAATCTGTAATAAGTTAGTTTTAAACTCAAAAGGACAAAAGGATAAAGTCATACCTTAGCAGTAGTATCGTTTGAGTAATGATGTGTTCCAATTGTTAAGCAGTTGTTCACCTTCCATTGTGCTAAGTTTGTAAGATCTCTTACCAACAACTGGGAGGACTCGGTAAGGTCCTTCCCAATTTGGGCCTAATTTCCTTTCATTTGGGCCTCGAGTATTGAGGTAACCTATCGTAGAACTAAGTCTCGGATTCCAAAATGTTGATGTTTGGTAGTTCTATTGTATTATCTTTCGATTCTTTGCTTTTGCGCGACCATTCGAACAAGCGCTGATTCTCGATTTTCATCTAATAACTCGAGGCTAGCATTTATGGCCTCGGGATTTGACTCCTCCGATGTATGTCGAAACCTGGCACTGGGTTCTCCGACCTCGATAGGGATGAGGGCCTCGGAGCCATATGCTAGAGAAAATGGGGTGGCCCCAGTGCTAGACTTCAATGTTGTCCGATATGCCCAAAGGACCTCGGGTAAAACTTCTCTCCATTTTCCCTTTGCATCGTCTAACTTTTTCTTCAGGTTTTGAATGATAGTTTTATTTGTTGACTCGGCCTGTCCATTTCTTGTCGGGTGGTACAGTGTCGATAAAATCCTCTTTATTTTATGTGCTTCGAGGAACTCTGTTATCTTGATGCCGATGAATTGCTTTCCATTGTCACATAAAACTCAGCAGATATCCTAAATCGGCATATGACGTGGTCCCAGATAAAGTCAATAACTTCTTTTTCTTAGACCTTCTCAAATACTTGTACTTCCACCCATTTGGAAAAATGATCAGTCATAAACAAAATAAATTTAGCTTTACCTGGGGTCGTTGGTAGAGGGCCGACTATATCCATTCCCCATTTAATGAAAGGCCACGGGGATAGGACCGAATAGAGTTATTCTTGGGGCTGATGAATCATCGGTGCAAATAGTTGACACTTATAACATTTTTTGACAAATTCCTTAGAATCTTTTTCCATGCTATTCTAGTAGTAACATGCTTTGATAATTTTGTGGACCAAGATTCAGCACCGGAATGGTTCCCTCAAGTGCCTTCGTGGATTTCTCGTAGAACATAATCGGTGTCCCCTGGCCCCAAGCATACCGCCAATGGTCCATCGAATGTTCTTCGGTACTATATTCCATTATTATCTAACGCGAACCTAGCAGCCTTGACTCATAGGGCACTCGATTTTTTGTGGTCCGATGGGAGTTTTCCTCTCTTCAAATAGTCGATATACTTATTCCTATAGTCCCACGTTAAACTCGTTGAATTTATATCGGCATGGCCCTCTTCAAACACAGATCTTGATAATTGGATGACAGTCCCCGGGATGATGTCATCTTCTTCGACCGAGGATCCTAGATTAGCAAGTGCATCAGCCTCACTATTTTATTCTCGAGGCACATGACACAGAGTCCACACCTTGAAGCGTTGCAAAGTTACCTGTAGCTTGTCCAAGTACCATTGCATTTTATCCTCTCGAACCTCAAAACTTTTGTTTACTTGGTTTACCACCAATAGAGAATCGCACTTAGCCTCGATGACTTCTGCTCCCAAGCTTTTAGCTAGATCGAGACTTGCAATCATGACCTCATACTCGGCCTCATTGTTAGTTAATCTTGGAGTTTTGATAGATTGCCTAATGGTATCATCTGTGGGTGGCTTCAAGACAATGCCAAGCCCGGACCCCTTCCACATTGGAGGCACCATCTGTGAAAAGGGTCCATACCCCTGATGTTGTACCCGAGCTTTGCAGGAGTTCTTTCTCCACTTTGGGTATGAGGGTAGGCGTAAAATGGACCATGAAGTCAGCTAGGATTTGAGAATTGATGGCCGTTCGAGGTTGATATTGGACATCGTACCCGCTAAGTTCGATAGCCTATTTGGCCAATCGGCCCGATAGCTCAGGCTTATGCAAAACATTTCGAAGGGGGTAAGTGGTTAATACACATATATGATGACATTGAAAATATGGTTTTAACTTTCGAGATGCGCTTATAAATCCAAGTGCTAATTTTTCTAAGCAAGGGTACCTAGTTTCAACATCCCCTAAAGTTTGGCATATAAATAGAAAATTGCGTACCTTGCTCTTCTCGAACTAGTAACCCAGTTACCGCTATCTCGGACACTGCCAAGTATAGGTAAAGATTTTCATCTAACTTCGGGTTGTGAAGTAAAGGCCGGCTTGATAAGTATTGTTTTAATTCTTCTAAGGCTCACTGACATTCCGGGGTCCATGGGAAATCCTTTTTCTTTTTGAGCAAGGAAAAGAACCGGTGACACTTATCTGATGACCTCGAAATGAATCGACCCAAAGTAGTTATTCGCCCTGTTAGCCTTTGCACGACCTTCACACTATCCATGATAGTGATATACTTTATATCCTTGATCTTATTAGGGTAGATTTTGATACCCCGATTTGAAACCATGAAGCCGAGGAACTTACCCGAGCCAGCTTCGAAGGCACATTTCTCCGGGTTAAGCTTCATGTTGTATTTACTCAAAATTGTAAATGTTTCCTACAAATGAACTAAATGATCCTCTGTGCTTAGGGACTTAACTAACATATCATCAATATAGACTTCCATTGTTTTACCTATTTATTCTTCGAACATTTTGTTAACTAGGCGTTGGTATGTAGATCCTACATTTTTTAGCCCAAAAGGCATTACGTTGTAACAATAAGTTCCAAATTTAGTAATAAACAAAGTCTTTTCATGGTCCTCCTAGTTCATCTGATTCTGATTATACCCGGAGTACGCATCGAGAAAAGTTAGAGTCTCGTGACCCGCCGTGGCATCGATCATACGATCGATGTTTGGTAAGGGGAATGAATCTTTTGGACATGCTTTATTCAAGCCCTTATAATCTACACACATTCTAAGTTTGTTTTCTTTTTTAGGAACTACAACTATGTTGGCTAACCACTCGGGGTACTTTACCTCCCGAATAGATCCTATATTAAAAAGTTTGGTTACCTCATCTTTTATGAAATCATGCTTTACCTCAGACCAAGGCCTCCTTTTTTGCTTCATCGGTTTGAACCTGGGATCGGTGCTTGGCCAATGCATGGCGATTTCTAGAGGAATCCCTTGTTTACCTTGAAAATGGTAATTACAATTAGATTTGATTTTGTCGTTCTAAAAATACGTAATATATTTTTATGGTATTTCTTAGGTAGTAGATGGTAAGTGTGAGTTAGGAAAGTAAAGAAAAAGTGATGAGCAGCGTTATTATCCAAACCAAACGATCGTGGATCGGGAGGATCGGGGTCTCGAGCTGGCCTAAGCTGGGCCTCGAGGTTGAATTAATGAGTTTGATTGGAGATGGCCGATGAAGGACTAACGGTTCTAAGAGCTTTAATGAGGGCTCTTTATGATCAATTATGAGTAATAAATGAAGAATAAACAATGAAATACAATAAATGAAATCAAAGGAGAGACAATAGAGAATGTTTTTGTTAGAGAGAAGAAAATGTTCTTGTTATTGTATTGAATATCATATTTCCTTACAAAATGACAAGGGTCTGCTTTATATATGAGGGAAAATCCCAACATGGTATATGTATATTTATTACAAGGAAAAGTAGCTGGTACAGTTACTTAAAGTCTGGTACAGGCTTGTACTATTCTTGCAGGCATTTTTAGCTTTGATCATGCACCTCAGAAATCTCCCACTTGCCCATGATAGTTGTCTATCTATACTGCCCGAGGTCGAGCATAGGGAACCCTCAGAATTGGACTAGAGCCAGACCTCGAGTCTTTTGATCTACGGAATGTCGTAACGATCATAAAATTAGACTCTCCGATTTTAGCCGTGTACAGATAGTGCCTATGTTTCTTAGAGTGAAAATGATAAGAAACGACCTTGAATCCTTGCCTCTTCGATACACCCATCATGACGCCAGATGCGTCATATCAAGCAATTGATGCGGCAAAAAAGGACGACTAAAAGTCGCATCCATACAGCCTTCGAAGAGCATTTGAATTAACTACAGTAGTTGTCTACCATTTGGCCTACTCCAACATACATATTTTGCCTCTATAAATGCTACTTCCTTCGCCACCTATTAATCACTGTAAAAAGAGTTCTTCCTACTTCTCACTTGTGCTCTTTCAGTGATTGCGATCTCTTCCTCCCTCTGAAACCTTTCAACAAGAATGGCAAAAGCTTCCATCTCTGCCTCTCAGGAGGATGTGCCTCCCCCTTATTCACCCTCGTCTAAGGTGATAACACCCCCTAATCTTGAGGAATTCATCTCAGGATCCTGTGAAATGACTTTTGATTTCAAGGCCGAGAAGCCTTCTTCAAAATCGGGACGGTGTGAACCCGTGTCCCGATATATTAGTTCAGTAGCAGATGTTGAGAAGGTGATGACTAACTGCCGTTAGGGATGCGGTGTTGGTGGATATTCCTTCTCCGGAGAGGACATAACGACATACAAGGCCGGATTCCTTAGTGTGTATACCTACCTATTTACTCCTGGCCCTGTGGAGCCATCCTCGCATTCAATGGACCCCGTGATCCTTGACTTTTGTGAATGATATCAAGTGACTCTCGGCCAAATTCATCTGTTGTTCTGATGCATTGTTTATATGACCAGATATTATGCAAACATGATTATGGGGATGACTTTCACCCTCGACCACCTGATCAGAATGTACAGTCCCCAACTTCTCCGAGGGGGCCTTAATAAACTTTGACATCGGGCCTCGAAACCCTTTTTTGCTTGTACTGACGAGGTTAGGGATGGAGGGAAGATGAGCCGTTTCATCAGGGTTAGGACCTCCGACCTAATCCCGGTGGATAAGATGTCGTTCCACGAAAGGTGGAACACAAAACGTAAGTGGATACGGTGATTAAGTATTTTATTTCCCTTTAGGATTAATTTCCCCATTAACTGACTTCCTATGCTGATACAGTTGACGTATTGTTAGGGATCTCTTGGGCTGGATTCGTCGGCTGGATTCGACTTGCCCATAGGCCGAGCGTTTATGGCACGACCTGTCTAGGGCTCGATGGGAGGCCAAGGACCATGGCGATCCATTAGTTCTGATGTAGTTGAATCTCTTAGAGGAACTATCGCCAATTGCTCCCTCATTCCCTATGTTTATATTTTGTATATGCAAAGGTTTGGGAGAGGCCTCCTTGATGTGAGAAGCATTGACTGGGGAAGTGGATACCCCAAAACCTAACAAAGAGGAGAAAAGACGAAGGGAGTCGTCGTCTGAGCCTACGAAATCCAAGAATGCCAAAGTGGAAAAACCTAAGGCTGGTTCAGCAGCCTTAACTCCAGGAGTAGCGGAGAGTCCCCGAGCTGAAGGTGAGGGGAAAGATGATTCCTTGGTAGTATCTAAGGGAGGGGAAAACCTGATTGTCCCTCAAACTATTGAGACAATGGTTTCCATGTCGGAACTTGGTGCTGTTGTTAGACTACCTCGGGCTGAAGAGGCCTTCGAGGGTGCATCGGGTAATGTCCTTGAGCCGGTTAACAGCCAAAATATTCATCGAGTTGAGGTGCATTTGGTAGGCGATCCAGGGGAGCCTAGTTCTAAAGCTCTCCAAGAACAAGAGATGGCCCTGATTGACCTAGTCAAGGCTATTGAAGTGATCAATTCCCCTCCTATATCGACTTTACCTACTGAGGAGATGTAGGATGTTTAGAAAAAAGAACCTTCCAATGCAGGGGCACTCATACGAGATAAAGATGTGTTTGAAGGGCATTTGGCTACACTTGAGAAAGACCCTTAGCTCGACGCCTCACTTATTTTTAGTGAGATGGATAGTGGCTCGGTACAACCATTAATTCAGGCTGGCGAAAGTGGCTCTTATGCATTGGGTTGGTACGACCTATAATTTGAGCTAGCGACAGTGGCTCTTACGCATTGGGTCAGTACGAACTTTTAGTGTAGGCTTTATTTTTTCCTCCTTGCAATTTTTGTGTTCGTCCGACTCTTCAACGGTTTGATAAGGACCTCGATTGTGAGTCGTTATGTAACGATAGACGAGCACCTCATGAGGTTTTACTCAATGGCTGAGTTGTTTTGAAGCCTTTTTATTGTTTGGAGCTGATATGATCGAAGCACTTTTGCTTATGCCGAGGGTATCCTGATTAACCGGTTCTTTTCGAAGTATTTTTCGAAGTGATTGAAGGCCTGTAATTTTATGGCGACGGTTAGGCATCCTCGAGTCATGTTAGTTTAGCTGGTACACCCTTGTGACCATAGTCAATGTACTTGGACGTAGCTTTTTAGTCGTCGAGTGAAGTAGCCTCAGCGTTTATATCGAGGGTATGCATTTTTAGGGGTCTTACAAGTTTGAGTATATAGCCTTGACTTTATGATCGGGATTATACCTTTTGTGAGGTCTTATAAATTTGAACATGCCTTACTTGAGGTTTTACATATAGCTTACTTGGTACAAGTATAATTTATGTCTTGCTTGAGGTCTTACAGATAGGTTACTTGGTATAAGTATAATTCATGCCTTCCTTGAGGTCTTACAAATAGGTTACTTGGTACAAGCATAATTCATGCCTTGCTTGAGGTCTTATAGATTTGGTGTTGCCTTATGGAGGTCTGAAGAGCTTGGGGTTGCCCGCTTGGGGCCTTATGCTGTTGATAACGCCTTACAGAGGTCATATATTTTTTAGCATTTCCACATGGAGGGCTTTCAGGCTAGAGGCTGCCTCGTAGAGGTCTTACGACATGGAGTTCTTGATGGATGGATGGATGGGGTGACAACTGGTGACAGTCCTCAAGACGTTGAAAGCTTCTAGCTCTGGAGCTGCTCCTATTAAACTTGATGTTGCCTCATTGAGGGATTATGAGCTCGAAGTTTCCGGTCTGGGGGTCTTATGGCTTCGAGTCTTTGATGTTGGTTCCCAAAGGTTTAGGAAACTTCTGGCCTTGGAGTCGTTTCTTGTAAAAGTAGAAAACTTATTTGAAGCGTAAAGTGTTTTGATCGAAAATAAGAACAAAAATATTCCTTGATTACTTGGTACAAGCATACATAGTTTTCGCCATTTTGAGGTTCGAATGTTCCATGTGGACACGGCTCTTCCGACCGTTTGGCCCGATACATGGTCTTTTTGTCGAGACCTTTTTTGGCTTTTCTTGATTTCTAGAAGGGAGATGATCTTCCGGGGGATGCCCCCCAGTATTCGAGGTTGATTGAAGGGGAGCCTTGAATACTCCTAAAGTTCCCCTTTGGTAGAATATAGATGTTTCCTCATTAAAAACCTTGTCGGCAAAATCCTTTTTGGGGTAAAATCCAATTGCTCGGAATTTGTTCACCTTTCATGGTACCGAGCTTGTATGAGCCTTTTCCAATAACTCCGAGGATGCGGTATGGTCCTTCCCATCTTGGGCCTAGTTTCCCTTCATTAGGGTTTCGAGTGCTTAGGGTGACTTTCCTTAGGACTAAGTCCCCAACTCCGAAATGTTGGAGGTTTGCTCTCCTGTTATAGTACCTTTCGATTCATTGTTTTTGATCAGCCATTCGGACCAGTGAAGCTTCTCATTTTACATCTAGTAGTTCAAGGGCTGCAGTCATGGCCTTGTTGTTTGAGCTCTCGGTGGCATGTCTAAATCTGGCGCTCGGCTCTCCGACCTCGATCGGTATTAAAGCCTCGGAGCCATATACTAGAGAGAAAGGAGTCTCTCTCGTGCTCTATTTTGGAGTTGCTTGATATGCCCATAGCACCTCAGGCAACATTTCTCTCCATTTTCCCTTCACATTTTCTATCTTCTTTTTCAAGTTTTGAATGATGGTCTTGTTTGTGGACTCGGCCTGACCATTCACACATGAGTGGTAAGCAATTGACAGGATCCTTTTGATTTTATGGTCCTCGAGGAAGTTAGTTACTTTGGTTTCGATGAACTACTTCCCATTATCACATGTTATCTTGGAAGGAATCCTGAATCGACACATGATATGGTCCCAGATGAAATTAATGACTTCTTTTTCTCTTATCTTGTCGAATGCCTACGCTTCCACTCATTTTGAGAAGTAGTCAGTCATAAACAAAATAAATATGGATTTACCTGGTGCCGTTGGTAAGGGTCCGACGATGTCCATCTCCCACTTCATGAATGGCCATGGTGACAAGACTGAGTGCAGTTGTTCACTGGGTTGGTGAATCATTGGTGCAAATCTCTGACATTGTCGCATTTTCGGACGAATTCTTTGGTGTCCTTCTCTAGTTGTCCCAATAGTAGCCTGCTTTGATCACCTTTCAGACTAAGGAATCAGCTCCGGAATGATTTCCGCAAGTGCCTTCGTGGAAATCTCGGAGCATGTAATCTGTATCCCCTAGTCCCAGGCATACTGCTAAGGGTCCATCAAAAGTTCTTCTGTATAGAGTTCCATTTTCTCCGAGCGAGAACCGGGCTGCTTTGATTCGTAGGGCCCTCGACTCTTTGGGGTCCGCACGTAGCTCTCCATATTCCAAATAATCAATATATTTATTCCTGCAATCCCATGTTACGCTAGTGGAGTTGATGTCAGCATGTCCTTCTTCGATCACTAATTTGGATAGTTGAATAACAGCCCAGGGGAGTATGTTATCTTCCTCAATTGATGATCCCACGTTTGCGAGTGCATCGAGCTCGCTATTATGCTCTCGAGGTATGTGGACCAGAGTCTATTCTTGGAAGCGGTGCAATGTGATTTCAATTTTCTCTAAGTATCTTTGCATCATGTATTCCCGAACCTTGAAGCTCCCATTTACCTGATTTACCACCAGAAGGGAATCACATTTTTCTTCGATAACTTCCATTCCCAAACCCTTGGCTAATTCTAGACGTGCAATCATAGCCTCATACTTGGCTTCATTGTTATTTAACCTTGCCGTTTTTATAGATTTCCTAATTATGTTGCCCATTGGTGTCATTAGAACTATGCCGAGCCCGGATCCTTTCATGTTCGAGGCGCAGTCAGTGAACAATGTACATATCCCCAATGATGTGCCCATTTTTAGCAAAAGTTCTTTCTCTACTTTTGGTACGAGGGCGGGCGTAACGTCGCCCACAAAATCTGCCAGAATTTGGGACTTGATAGCCGCCGGGGTTGATATTCGATATCGTACACTCCGAGTTCGATGTCCCGTTTGGCTAGTCGACTCGATAACTTGGGCTTATGCAGTATGGTTGGAAAAGGATACGTCGTTAAAACACAAATATGATGGCATTGAAAATAAGGCTTTAATTTTCGAGATGCGCTTAGTAATGCAAGAACTAATTGTTCTAGGTGCAAATACCTAGTTTCGGCATCTCCCGGGGTCCGACTCACATAATAAATGGGGAATTGCGTACCTTGTTCTTCTCGAACCACCACACCACTTACCGTTACCTCGGATACAGCTAGGTACAAATACAACGTTTCATCCTTCTTTGGGGTGTGGAGTAAAGTTGGGCTTGTCAGATATCGCTTCAGCTCCTCTAAGGCGCGTTGACATTCCGGAGTCCATTCGAAGCTGCTTTTCTTTTTGAGCAAGGAGAAGAAAAGATGACTCATGACTCATGTCCTCGATATGAATCGGCCCAAGGATGCTATATGCCCGGTCAACCGTTGCACGACCTTTACATTATTTACAATCGTGATTTCTTCCATGGCTTTGATTTTGTCGGGGTTGATCTCAATCCTCCTGTTTGACACCATGAAGCCAAAGAATTTGCCCGAACCCACTCCGAAGGCACAATTCTCGGGATTGAGTTTCATGTTGTAGCTTCTAAGGATGTCAAATGTTTCTTGAAAATGAGTTAAATGGTCCTCTGCGCGCATAGACATAACTAGCATATCATCAATGTAAACTTCCATGGATTTTCCTATTTGATGTTCGAACATCTAATTAACTAGGTGTTGGTACGTGGCTCCCACGCTTTTTAGCCCGAAAGGTATCACATTGTAGAAGTACGCACCGTACTTCATGATGAACGAAGTCTTCTCCCTGTCCTCGTGGTTCATCTAGATTTGATTATACCCCAAGTAGGCATCGAGAAAGGTGAGGATCTCGTGGTCGGTTGTGGCATCGAACAAGCGGTCAATGTTGGGAAATGGGGATGAATCTTTAGGGAACGCCTTATTCAAGTCTTTATAATCTACGCACATTATTAACTTATTCCCCATTTTGGGAGCTACCACAACATTAGCCAACCATTCGGGGTATTTTAACTCCCTAATAGACCCTATTTTGAGGATTTTTGTTACAACATCCTTGATGAACGCGTGTTTCACCTCAGATTGAGGCCTCCTTTTTTGCTTTACCGGTTTGAACCTGGGGTCGACACTCAGTCTGTGGGTAGTTATTTTCGGCGGGATCCCTGTCATATCTAAATGGGATCAAGCAAATCAATCGATGTTATTAATAAGAAATTGAATGAGTTTTTTCTTGAGTTTTGGTGTTAGTCCCATTCCCAGATATACCTTCCGATCCGGGAGATGCTTGATTAAAATAGCATGTTCCAGTTCTTCAATTTTCGATCTTGTTGCATCCGATTCTTCGGAGGAATGAAGGTTCGGGGAGCAAAGGAGTCTTTATCATCGTACTCAGGGCTCTGTTTTTCTACCGACTCCTTCGAGGAGGAGGGTATAGGAGTTGTTACCTCCCTGTGAACTGCGAACATCTCTTTTGCTGCAAGTTTTTGTCCAAGTACCGTTTTATGCCGTCTTTTGTTGGAAACTTCATCATCTGATGAAGAGTCGACGGTATTGCCCTCATGTTATGTATCCATATCCTTCCAAGCAAGGCATTATACCTCATGTCGCCTTCGATAACATGAAATTTGGTATTCCAAACTATATAGGCCATGTTGACCGGGAGAGCGATCTCCCCCTTTGTTGCTTCACCTACCATGTTGAAGTCGTTGAGGACCCGGGCGATAGGTATGATTTGATTCAGCAATCTAAGTTGTTCTTCCACCTTTGACCTTATTATGTTGGCCGAGCTACACGTTTAATTTTGTTGGCCGAGTACACGTTTAATTTTGACGTTATTCAAGAGAAATGAAATTACCAGCGCATCGTTATGTGGATGAGACAAGGTCTCGAAGTCTTCTTCACTGAATACTAGGATGTCTTCGGGCACACGGCCCCAAATTTGCCCTTTTGTTGTTGCGGAAAGTTTTGTCCGCTTGGCCACGGGTCCTTAAAGAACATTGTTCCCTCTAATGATCATATGAATGATGTGCTGAGGGTTTTTCGTTTCGTTCCTCCCGTCTGTCTTTCTTTCCTCCAGGGTTGGAGCTTTCTGAGCTCCCTATTGGTTTTCCTGGTGTATACTACTGTTAGGGGGGTTCTCCAACCAACGTGTTGGCCATTGCATGAGACCGCATACATGGGGATTGGCTCTGGTGCTTCCTCAGGGTTTCGCAGTGGTACACCGATGCCTAGAACTGCTACGCAATTCTCTCCTTAGTCTTCAAGACCGTTGTTTTCATGTGCATTCACTGAGTTAGACATCTTCACCTGAAATCAAAGATTCTTGGGCATGAAAAAGTGTGGGAATAACTTGTGTTTTCAGTAAACTAGCACGAAAACAATCACTGTTATTTTTAGCCCCACGGTGGGCACCAAACTGTTTACCTTGGAAATGGTAATTATAATTAGATTTAATTTTGTGGTTCTAAAAATACGTGATCTATTTTTATGCTAGTTGTTAGGCAGTATATTCTAAGTGTGAATTAGGAAAGTAAAGCAAAAGTAATGAGCATCATTATTATCCAAACCAATTGATCATGGATCGAGAGGATCGGGGTCTCTAGCTGGCCTAAGCTGGGCCTCGAGGTTGAATTAATGAGATTGACTGGAGATGGCCCACGAAGGACTAACGGTTCTAAGAGCTTTAATGAGGGATATTTATGATCAATGATGAGTAATAAATGAAGAATAATTAATGAAATACAATAAATTCAGTCAAACGAGAGACGATAAAGAGTGTTTTTGTTAGATAGCAGAGAATGTTCTTATTCTTGTATCGAATATTATATGTCCTTACAAAATGACAATGGTCCTATTTATATATGAAGGGAAATCCCAACATGGTACATGTATATTTAGTATAAGGAAAAGTAGCTGGTACAGCTACTTAAAGGTCTGGTACATGCTTGTACTATTCTTGCAAGCGTTTTCAGCTTGCACCAAAATGATCGAAGCCATTGCTCAACAGATCCAACCGCTCCCATTCCATATCCCCATCTTAACTCAGAGACAACAAAACTCCCTCCGTAAACCCTAATCATTTCACTAGGAGACCTAGATGCCTCTCTTTCCCTTTACCCTCTCTTTTCTCCCAACATCACGAACTCAATCAGTCACAAGCATTGCACAAATTAGTGCAAGGTCACAAATAGATCAGAGATTTCATCTCCTTCACCTTAAAAATATGCAAACCTCGCCGATTTCATTCTCATTTCATCACGCAAATTCAAAATCTCCAAAGTTGAACCCCAAACTCAAAGATAAAAGCTCAAATCACTTGAGTTGTATTATAATCTTTCAAATCGGAGCTTGAAATCACTTCTTGCCTCTTGAAGTCTGTGAATTTTGCTGCAAATTCCCTTTTCAATCACAAAATTCAAACCTCTGAATCTTGAAACCCTAGACTCAAAGACACAACATCCAATCTTAGATGTTTCTTCGTGCTTTGTCAAATAGGAGCATGCATGAAACCTTCTTCAAAAAATCACCACGAAAAATGTCAAACGCAGTGACCTCTGGATTTTTGGGTTTGTATGTTAGTTTGCTTCAACAATCGATTACCCTCCACTCAGGTAAACTCAATACTTAATTCCCCCCTCTTTCTTTTGATTTTCACTTGATTTGCTATTATCATTATCATGATTCATATTCCACTATCGTAGTTTGAATCCTAAAACCCTAGGGCTTTCAATGCTCTCACCTAACAAAAAGCGAAAACCTACGAACTAAGACCTAACATTGAAGAGACACACAAAAAAACAGCAAGAAGTTTAGCCTTAGGTTTCTCACTATTTTCCTTTTTTTTGCTGAGTGTTAGCGTAGGTCAAAACTCGAGTTTTCTTGGATCTTAAGCAACTGAAAGATCTCTCATTGGTCTACTGTCCTAAACAATGCCAGCACGTCTCTCTTTACTCTCTTTTTTCATTTTCTTTGAGTGCTACAAGCATGCAAGTTAGGTTCTGAATATTATAGTTGTTTTATGGTGTTTAATATGTTAATATTTGTGTTTTGTTATCTTAGTGGCTACTTGTGATCAGTTGTCTCGCTATGAACCTTTAAATGATGGTCGACTAAATTATATACTTGATTCTTGCTTATCTTATTCTTTGAGTTTCAAATAGTCTACATGTTGAAGTTATTATATGTTCATGTTCACATGAACCCCTATAGCTCTCATCGGTATGCAGTAACCTTTACCCCCTGCTTGTTGCATCTCTATAGCCTATGAGTTTTTGAGGATCGAACTTATATTGTATAACTATGATTGAATGTATCTAAAGGTGTTAAGTTTGTATTCTCCATCCCTTTTAACCTTGGGAAGAAATTTTAAGTGCTCATATGCCATCTCCTTTGTTTAAGTCTGTTAGACTATTGCTTCTATGGTCTTTCATGTTGTTTGGTTGCTTGTTGCTCCTGCTAATATAATCTTGTTTGAACTATACCTCTCCTTTCCTCTCTTTAATCCTATTATACAAACTTGTTAAGGATGTGTCATATTTTCTCATAATGTGATTAGGATTCTATTTTTTTCTCTTTGTTACAAAGACGGTAATTGGGTAAATTGAACTTAACTATTTTCTTGATTACTCAACACCCTTATTGTTACATCCCATATCCACACGCGTTAGTTCATGCCATATATTAGATAACATAAATTCAAGAAGGAATTACCTTTGAGATGATAAGAAGTTAATCCTATTGGTGTTAAGTGATACAAGTGTGTATAAGGGTTATGAACAAGTATTAGAAGTTAAACGAATCAAGGATGTTGTAACTCATATTTTCAGGTAAACCTAGAGGTTCTTAATACACTCAAGGTCATGTATTAAAGTTTCTGAATAATATAATATCCGTATCATAAGTCTTGAAGTCAAACGAGTTATGAAACAAAAGTCGATAAACGTTGTCGCAACTTAGGTTCATAATTTTACTTAAACATTAGGTTATATGTTTCTAAACTTTTCTCCTAATTTACAAGGAATTACGGGGTGATCTATCCACCAAATTAAATATCTACGAGTCTAGTTTCCAACGCATTAAACCATTTATCAATATGATCTCAGAGTATAGAGATATTCATATTTTTGCAAGCCTGCGCAGATTGGTAGATGACAAGTAGGTGCATCGCCTACTTGCCAAAATGATAGGACAAAATTAAAAGACCTAAGTAGGCCAAGAGAGGACTTTTAAGGGGATATGAACTCAGTTATTTCATCCATATTTCAGACCCTCAAAACCAAAGTTAACCCCTGCAACTCCTCCCCAAAAATCCCACACAAACCATAATCGATTTTCCCTCTCTTTCAAGTTCTATTTGAAGGTAAAACCTAGAGTTTGAAGAACCAAGGGAAGGGCTGAGTTATCCAACAAGTAAGGTAAGTTACTTCCATCTTTCATACATTTTTCTCTGTTGTGAATTCATGGTAATTCGTTCTATACATGTAAGAACTCACGGGACTGTGATCGGAAGCCGTGAGTTCGAGTTATTCACTTGTAGCGGACTGTTTTGTGGACTGTTTTGTGTTGCTATTGGGCTGCGTATTTTACTACTATTTTTTGGAGTTTTGGAAGTGTAACGGTGTGGAGGAACACCATATATATGTAGGGTTGTGGGCTGATAGTGATTCGTAACATTTCCGGGTCGTTTGACACGACTACGGTGGTCGTCGTAAGTATGATGTAATTAGGTTGTGCGTGGACTGTTTGGGATGCTCAATATGTTTATTATTGATGTTATTTGGGATGTTTGGTGATTTTTTGGAATGGTGTGAAGTCATATATATAGGGGAGGTGTTGTTCGTTTCAACGTAAAATAGGTTGTGGTCGATACATAATAGTTATGACGCTTAAATGATAACGATAGTACGTTTCTCTTATTGTAGACTAAGGAGTTGTGACAATTGCGTAGCTTGTTATTGGGTCAGTAAATACAAGGTATGTGAGGCTATCCCTTTTCTTCTTTTGCACGACTCCGATTGTACATAATGTAATGAACGAGCTTCCAAAGATACTCTACTCTTAGAAGCTAGCAGCACTTACATTGCTTTCCCTCTTATGGAACGATTGATGTTAATGTTGCTTCTCTTATTCTTATGTTATCAATGTTGTTGGTACTTCCTGACTCTTATAAGGTTTGTAATGAAGAGTTGGTCCTAACAACGTGTAAAGAGGATACCGACCTTACGTCACTCCGAAAGGTTTAGAATGTGATTCCATGAGTCGAGCATGCATTATATATATGTATCTATTTTACTCTACCGAGCCACGCTATAGTTGGCCAGGTACGACACATATTGTGCAACCACTGATCAGTTGGGTTTTACCGAGCTCCACGTGGCTGAATACGATTCTACCGAGCCTTATGATGGTCGGGTATGTGTTTACCAAGCCTATTATGGCTGGGTACGATATAATGATGATGATGCCCACATAGGCGTACGTTTTAAAAGTTTATGTATACATACATATGTATCATGCATTTCATGTCAGTAGCCCTCAAAGGTACTCAGATGTTCCAGGTTGTATATTCTCTATCCCTGCTTACATTACTGTTCATATTTATGGTTCCCTGCCTTACATACTCAGTACTTTATTAGTACTGACGTCCTTTTGTTTGTGGACGCTGCATGTCGTGCTACAGGCCCTAACAGACAGGCAGGTGCAGCTCCCCCACCACAGTAGGTTGTCCAGTTCAGCAGTGATTGGCGAGATGCCTTCTCCAAACTTGCCGTGGTCTTGGTATGCATTTTTGTTATAGACATTATGGGTATGTCGGGACCCTGTTCCGGCTATGTTGCAGCACTTATGTTCGTTTAGAGGCTTATAGACAAGTTCGACTCATATATAGTTTGGTATGCCTTGTCGGCTGGATTTTGTTGTATAGTCTTTCATGGTAGCATGGTATCTCGTACCTTATATGTAGTTTCTTGATTGTCTGGTCATCCCTTGCTATGTATATTCATGCCATCATATTTTATTGCTGGTTGTCCATGATCCAGGACTACCATTTATATTGATCTCGTCAACCCTAAAAGATAATAAAAAAAAGGTTAGATAAAATGAACGTTGGTGCTCGGCAAGTATGGTCGGGTGCTAGTCATGGCCCTCCAGTTTGGGTCGTGACAAACTTTGTATCAGAGCAAGTTTGTCCTAGGGATTGTCTATGAGCCGTGTCTAGTAGAGTCCTGATTATGGATGTGTAGCGCGCCACATTTATAATCAGGAGGCTACATGACATCTAGGGTTGTTACCTTCTTCCTGAATCTAGATCATGCGTAGATTTGAGTCGTAAGTGTTTGTCTCTAATATTCACCTTGTTTTCTTTCGGCGATGCCTTCTACTAGGAAGCAAACAATTAGTAGAAGGCTTGATACAGCTACGGGAGAGGGTACCAGTCCGGTGCCCCAAGACAAAGCAGGCCAAAGTGAGGCTCAGAGTGAGATGTCGTCTCATACCTCAGCTACCCCGTCTCCTCCAGAGGATATTAGGAGGCACCCAGCACCTCCAGTTCCTCTGTCTAGCACTACAGACTAGGATATGCGGAGTGCTTTGCAGTTATTGACTAGCTTGGTAGCTGCTCAAGCTCAGAGGCAGAATACAGGTGTTGCTGAGAAACAAGTTAGTACGAGAGTTCGTGATTTTATTAATTCCGACCCTCCAGTGTTTACCAGATCAGACCCCAATGAGGACCCGCAGACTTTTATTGACCAGGTTCATCGTACACTTCGGGTTATGCATGTTAGTGATACAGAGGTAGTAGAGTTGGCTTCGTATCATCTACGGGATTTAGCTGTTCTCTAGTATGATAGTTGGGAGAGATCCAGGGTTCGAACGCTCCTCCAACTGCGTGGAAGGAATTTTCTGAGGCCTTTCTTCGTCACTACTTGCCAGTTGAGATACGATGAGCTAGAGCTGATAAGTTCTTGCACCTTAGACAAGGTAATATGAGTGTGCGAGAGTAAAGTATGCAGTTAGATTCTTTAGCAAGGTATGCTCCCCATATGGTGGCCGAGATGAGTGATAAGGTGCATTTGTTCGTGAACGGATTGGGACCACATCTGATAATTGAGTGCACGATAGCCTCCTTGGTGGAGGGCATGGATATTTCCCGTATTCAGGCTTATGCCCAGACCCTAGAGGATCGTAAGCGCCAGCAGAGGGCAGATAGGGAGCAGGATAGGGTCCAGCATAAGAGGGCGAGATTTGCAAGGTATTTTAATGACTTCAGAGGCAGCGTCAGGCCCCAGTCTTCGAGGAGTTTGGCGCCACCTGTAGCTAGTGCTCCCCCACAGTTTCAAAGGCCTTAATATGATCGATTTACCCATTCTAGTCCCGGTCAGAGTTCGCAGGCATTAGGATTGCAACATCACAGGGATACTAGTCAGATGAGACCCACAACACCATGTTGTGATCAGTGCGGCAATGCCTACTTTGGACTGTGTCGTCGAGGTCCTGATGCATGTTATTCTTGCGGACAACCTGGCCATATGATGCGGGATTGTCCTAACAGGGGAGGTTATGGTATGGCTCAACCGACTGGATCTGTGTTTACTTATTCCTCATCAGTTCGACATCCAGCACGGGGTTTTCAGCAGTCGACAGGTCGTGGTAGAGGTAGAGGTACAGTGCCGAGTTTGAGGGGTTGTCAAAATCAAACCTATGATCTAGTAGGTCGACATGATATCGAGTCGTCTCCAGATGTTGTTACAGGTATATTATTTGTGTTTTCTTATGATGTATATGCCCTGATTGATCCGGGATCTACATTATCATATGTTACACCCTTTGTGGCTAATAAGTTTGGCATTGAACCTGAATTGATAAGTAAACCCCTTGCGGTATCTACTACGATAGGAGATTCTGTGATTGCTAGAAGCGTATATAGAGGTTGCACTGTGATGACTTTGTAGTCGTCAAACCTCGGCAAATTTATTTGAGTTAGAAATGGTTCATTTTGATGTGATAATGGGAATGGACTGGTTGGCCTCATGCTATGCAAATGTTGACTGTCGTACGAAGATGGCTAGGTTTAAATTTCCTGGTGAACCCATCATTAAATGGAAAGGGAATATTGCTACACCAAAAGGTAGGTTTATTTCCTATCTTAAGGAAAGGAAAATGATCTCAAAAGGTTACATTTATCATTTCGTTCGCGTTAGGGATGCGGAGGCAATACCGCCTACTTTACAGTCAATCCCCGTGGTCAACGAATTCCCAGATGTTTCCCCAGATGAACTCCTAGGCCTTCCTCCTGAAAGGGAGATTGAGTTTAGCACTGATGTGTTGCCTAACACTCAACCAATTTCTATTCCTCCATACAGAATGGCCCCGGCAGAGTTGCGAGAGTTGAAGGTGCAGTTGAAGGACTTGCTGGATAAGGGCTTTATTAGGCCTAGCACTTCACCTTGGGGTGCACCAGTCCTATTCGTGCGGAAGAAAGACGGGTCGTTACGGATGTGTATCGACTATCGACAGTTGAATAAGTCTACTATAAAGAACAAGTATCCACTTCCAAGAATTGATGACCTGTTTGACCAACTCCAGGGTGCCAAGTATTTCTCTAAGATTGATTTACGTTCAGGGTATCATCAGGTGAGGGTTAGGGAGAAGGATATTCCAAAGACGGCCTTCCGGACAAGATATGGGCACTTTGAGTTCTTGGTGATGTCGTTCGGGCTAACAAATGCCCCAGCAGCTTTTATGGATCTCATGAATACTATATTTAGGCCGTATCTTGATGTGTTCGTGATTGTATTCATTGATGACATTCTAGTATATTCTCGTTCGGAGGCGGAACATGCGGGGCACTTGCGGATAGTATTACAAATGCTTCAGGATCGTAAGTTATATGCTAAGCTCTCCAAATGTGAATTTTGGCTGAACTCAGTAGCGTTCCTTGGCCATGAGATATCTGACGAGGGTATTAGTGTCGACACTCAGAAGATCGATGCAGTAAAGAATTGACCGAGACCTACAACACCATTAGAAGTTCGCAGCTTCCTAGGGCTAGCAGGATATTATAGGCGGTTTGTGGAAGGGTTTTCCTCTATATCATCACCATTGACTAAGTTAACACAGAAAGCTACCAAGTTCCAGTGGTCTGACACTTGTGAACGTAGTTTTCAGGAGCTGAAGAATCGATTGACATCCGCACCAGTGCTCACTCTTCCTGAAGGAACAGAAGGTTATGTGGTATATTGTGATGCCTCAGGTATAGGTTTGGGGTGCGTATTGATGCAGCGTGGGAAGGTGATTGCTTATGCATCAAGACAATTGAAGAAGCATGAAAAGAATTATCCAACCCATGATTTGGAATTGGCTGCAGTAATATATGCTTTGAAGATATGGCGGCACTACTTATACGGCGTCCATGTTGACATCTACACAGATCACAAGAGTTTACAATACATCTTCAAGCAGAAAGAGTTGAATTTGAGGCAGCGTAGGTGGCTTGAATTATTGAAAGACTACGACGTCGAGATATTGTATCATCCCGGTAAAGCCAATGTTGTGGCAGACGCTCTCAGCCGTAAATCAATGGGAAGCTTAGTACATATTGAGGCAGGTAGATGGGGGTTGACTAAAGAGCTTCATCAGCTAGCCAATATGAGAATCAGATTGTTAGACTCTGATGACGGAGGTGTTACTGTACAGAATACATCAGAATCATCTTTGGTAGCCGAGGTAAAAGCACGACAATATGAAGATCCTATCTTAGTACGATTAAGAGAGAGCATTCAGCAGTGTAAAAGTATGGCTTTTGAGATCGGAAGAGATGGGGCACTGAGATACCAGGGCCGATTATGTGTGCCTAATGTGGCAGGGTTGCGAGAGAAGATTATGAATGAGATTCATCAATCCCGATATTCCATCCATCCCGGCTCGACAAAGATGTATCATGATGTCAAGGAGCAGTATTGGTGGGATAACATGAAGAAGTCTATTGCAGAATTTGTAGCCTAGTGTCCCAATTGTCAACAAGTAAAGATAGAACATCGGAAACCCGGTGGATTGCTTCAGAATATAGAGATTCCGACCTAGAAATGGGAGGTCATTAATATGGACTTCATTATTGGATTACCTCGCTCTTATCATAAGTTTGACTCCATCTGGGTGATAATTGATCGACTTACAAAATGTGCCCATTTTTCTGCCAGTTAAGACAACTTACACGGCTGAAGATTATGCGAAGTTGTATATCAAGGAGATTGTTAGGCTTCATGGTGTGCCGGTATCTATTATATCAGACCGATGAGCTCAATTTACAGCTAACTTTTGGAGGTCTTTTCAGAAGGGTTTAGGCACAAAAGTGAATCTCAGCACTGCATTTCATTCGCAGACTGATGGACAGGCTGAACGTACCTTTCAGACACTAGAGGATATGCTACGAGCATGTGTTCTAGATTTTAAGGGAAATTGGGATGACCATCTTCCACTCATAGAATTCGCCTACAATAATAGCTACCATTACAGTATTAAAATGGCCCCATACGAGGCACTATACGGGAGAAGATGTAGATCACTAGTTGGATGGTTCGAAGTCGGTGAAACAGAATTATATGGGCCAGATTTGATTCACCAAGCTATTTAGAAGGTGAAAGTGATACAGGAGCGATTGAGGACGGCACAAAGCAGGCAAAAATCTTATTCTGATGTCTGACGTCATGATCTGGAGTTTGAGGTTGGTGATTGGGTTTTCCTGAGGATCTTACCAATGAAGGGTATTATGTGTTTTTGCAAGAAAGGTAAGCTGAGTCCAAGGTATATCGGGCCGTATAAAATTCTTCGATGGATTGGACAGGTTGCTTATGAGTTAGAATTGCCATCCAAATTGGAATTTGTCCACCCGGTATTCCATGTATCTATGTTGAGGAAATGTATTGGAGACCCTTCTCAAGTCATCCCTATCAAAGATGTACAGGTTACAGAGGACCTATCATATGAAGAAGTGCCAGTGGCTATATTAGATCGACAAGTTCGCAAGCTGAGAACAAAAGATGTAGCTTCCATCAAAGTATTGTGGAGGAACAAGAATATGGAAGAAATAACATGGGAAGCAAGAAGAGGAGATGAAGTCTAAATACCCGTACCTATTCCAGAATGAAGATAACAAGGATGTTGGTGGAACACATGATACATTGGAAGGTGAAATGGCTCTATGAGGTAAGCAATAACTTGAGAATACTCTTCCTTAATACAAAATGGTGATATGCAGATAATGTACATGTCCATAATGCTTTGCATACTCTTGTAAGGCCATACGTTGAGTTAACCGCTTGCAAGTTTGTCCTCTATTTATGGGAGAAACTTGACCGGAATCCACGATGATTTAAACTCCCCATGAACCCTTACATTCGAGGACGAATGTTCCTAAGGGGGAAGGCTGTTACAACCCATATCCACATGCGTTAGTTCATGCCATATATTATTTAACATAAATTCAAGAAGGAATTACCTTTGAGATGATAAGAAGTTAATCCTATTGGTGTGAAGTGATACAAGTGTGTATAAGGGTGATTAACAAGTATTAGAAGTTAAACGAATCAAGGATGTTGTAACTCATATTTTCAGGTAAACCTAGAGGTTCTTAATACACTCAAGGTCATGTATTAAAGTGTTTGAATCATATAATATCCGTATCATAAGTCTTGAAGTCAAACGAGTTATGAAACAAAAGTCGACAAACGTTGTCGCAACTTAGGTTCATAATTTTACTTAAACATTAGGTTAAATGTTTCTAAGCTTTTCTCCTAATTTACAAGGAATTATGGGGTGATATATCCACAAAATTAAAGATCTACGAGTCTACTTTCCAACTCATTAAAGCATTTGTCAATACGATCTCGGAGTATAGAGATATTCATATTTTCGCAAGCCTGCGCAGATTGGTAGATGACAAGTAGGTGCATCACCTACTTGCCAAAATGATAGGACAAAATTAAAAGACCTAAGTCGGCCAAGAGAGGACTTTTAAGGGGTTATGAACTCAGTTATTTCATCCATATTTCAGACCCTCAAAACCAAAGTTAACCCCTGCAACTCCTCCCCAAAAATCCCACACAAACCCTAATCGATTTTCCCTCTCTTTCAAGTTCTATTTGAAGGTAAAACCTAGAGTTTGAAGAACCAAGGGAAGGGCTGAGTTATCCAACAAGTAAGGTAAGTTACTGCCATCTTTCATACATTTTTCTCTGCTGTGAATTCATGGTAATTCGTTCTATACATGTAAGAACTCACGGGACGGTGATCGGAAGCCGTGAGTTCGAGTTATTCACTTGTAGCGGACTGTTTTGTTGACTGTTTTGTGTTGCTATTGGGATGCGTGTTTTACTACTATTTTGTGGAGTTTTGGAGGTGGAAGGGTGTGGAGGAACACCATATATATGTAGGTTTGTGGGCTGATAGTGATTCGTAACATTTCCGGGTCGTTTGACACGACTACGGTGGTCGTCGTATGTATGATGTAATTAGGTTGTGCGTGGACTATTTTGGGAGGCTCAATATATTTATTATTGATGTTGTTTGGGCTGTTTGGTGATTGTTTGGAATGGTGTGAAGTCATATATATAGGGGAGGTGCTGTCCGTTTCAACGTAAAATAGGTTGTGGTCGATACATAATAGTTATGACGCTTAAATGATAACGATAGTATCGTTTCTCTTATTGTAGACTAAGGAGTTGTGACAATTGCATAGCTTGTGATTGGGGCAGTATATACAAGGTATGTGAGGCTATCCCTTTTCTTCTTTTGCACGACTCCGATTGTACTTAATATAATGAACGAGCTTCCAAAGATACTCTACTCTTAGAAGCTAGCAGTACTTACATTGCTTTCCCTCTTATGGAATGATTGATGTTAATGTTGCTTCTCTTATTCTTATGTTATCAATGTTGTTGGTACTTCTTGACTCTTATAAGGTTCGTAATGAAGAGTTGGTCCTAATAACGTGTACAGAGGATACCGACCTTACGTCACTCCGAAAGGTTTAGAATGTGATTCCATGGGTCGAGCATGCATTATATATATGTATCTATTTTACTCTACTGAGACGCGCTATAGTCGGCCGGGTACGACATATATTGTGCAACCACTGATAAGTTGGGTTTTACCGAGCTCCACGTAGTCGGGTACGATTCTACCAAGCCTTATGACGGTCCGGTACATTTTTACCAAGCCTATTATGGCTGGGTACGATATGATGCCCACATAGGCGTATGTTTTAAAAGTTTATGTATACATACATATGTATCATGCATTTCATGTCAGTAGCCCTCAGGGGTACTCAGATGTTCCAGGTTGTATATTCTCTATCTCTGCTTACATTACTGTTCATATTTATGATTCTCTGCCTTACATAATCAGTACTTTATTCGTACTGACGTCCTTTTGTTTGTGGACGCTGCATGTCATGCTGCCGGCCCTAACAGACAGGCAGGTGCAGCTCCCCCCACCACAGTAGGTTGTCCAGTTCTGCAGTGATTGGCGAGATCCCTTTTCTGGACTTGCCGTAATCTTGGTATGAATTTTTGTTATAGACATTATGGGTATGTCGGGGCCATGTTCCGGCTATGTTGCAACACTTATGTACATTTAGAGGCTCATAACAAGTGTCGACTCATGTATAGTTTGATATGCCTTGTCAGCTGGTTTTTGTTGTATAGTCTTTCATGGTAGCGTGGTAGCTCGTACCTTATATGTAGTTTCTTGATTGTCTAGTCATCCCCTGCTATGTATGTTCATGCCATCATATTTTATTGCTGGATGTCCATGATCCAGGTTTACCATTTATATTGATCTCGTCAACCCTAAAAGATAATAAAAAAAGGTTAGATAAAATGTACGTTGGTGCTCGGCAAATATGGTTGGGTGCTAGTCATGGCCCTCCAGTTTGGGTCGTGACACTTATCAACATGATTATTTAGTATTACATCTCCCATCTCTTATCTTTAGGGTCATCGTGCATCTTTTGGAAGCTGGCATGCATCTTTATCTTTTAAAGAATCCAGTTACTCTGCCTTAATTAGGTGATAACTTGTAAAAAAAGGATGATCATCTTTGTATCCATGTACTAACTTAGAATTAAGTTTGAGTTAAGCGTATCGTGATGCAATGCCTATCCCTTGCCTGTAACTTTTCTTGATCGAACTCTCAAAACATGTAAGGATCCTTCTGTATGCATAAGGTCATTGGTCACCTGAAATGATTAAGTAGCTAATTAACTCCTGCATGTTCTTACTTAATTCCTGGTTATACATTCCAGAACTGTCCTAGTCTCTACTCTATTTAAAACCAAGTCTAAACCCTAATGTCTCATAAGGATCTTTGGTGATACTATCTGAACTTGATGATTTGTTTGAAGTTAATACCTTAAGGAGTATGATGCTTAAGAATTCCTATTGTAGTCTATAAGCTTGTGGACTTGTTTAGAATGTTGATCATGTCAAAAAATACCTTTGAAACCTCTATATATGATGAGTTGTTGTTATATAACTTTACATTTTTCTTGGAGTATTGCCTTACTATAGACTTAGACTTTTGTAACATGTCCATGATATTGTTGATGTTCACCTATATGAGTTTCATAATTAGATCTTTAAAATTTATGTGATACGTATATTTGTTTGGTAATCCAGTATAGATTACATGTTCTGACGTTAGGATGGAAAGTATATTTTGTTTAGGTAAAGATATAGCATTTGGTTTACATTGGAAGAGCATCATTAGCATTTAAACACGTGAGAAAAATATATTGTTAGTGTTTAAGGGAATTTGGGAGTGGAGTTCGACCCTAGGTTGGGTTGCTCTCCCCAGCACAAGCATTGTCCTGGGCCTTGAGTCCCTTGGGGACTTAAAGTGTTGGGGGATCCAAAGGGGGCATAGACCTTGAGTGGAGCTTCCTCCTTAGCCGTTAATTCATTAACACATTTAGTTCTTTGGGGGTTTATGTTCAATGGCAACACAAGGCTTTAAATGTGATTTTTTTGTTAAGTAAAACCATCACATTAATATAATTTCCCACAGTATTGATTATTTTATTCTTTCACTTATTTGTTTATATACTTGTCACGTGTATTGGAGTATATTTCTAACAACCTTATTTGTTCTTTTAGGCATGTATACACATGGGCCTACTGAGTTCCTAAGGAATTTAAGCCCACACCAGCTTTGTTGCACCTTTGGAAAATCCAGTCTTGCTATAGTCGTGCCTCCCTAGTCGCTCGACCTACCTTATTGAGGCCCAATAAGCAGAGTCCAATCCTCTCTCCCTACTTCTTTCATTAATTTTAGTTATTTCCTTAGCTTAATTTACTGCTTTCATTGTATTTCACTTAATTTTTGTTGTTTATTATATGTTATTTTGATGTGTTTAACACTCCTATATTAGATTTTGTATTTTTCTTTCATGCTCTAGTATTACATGAAACATAGTCAAACCATAACTAATATAGGACTTAAAAGGAAATAACTAGTAATTAATTTCCACCCCTTGCTTAATTATAATTTGTTCATCTTTTACATTTATTTTTTATTAAATGTTTTGAAGCTCCGGTCCTTAATCAGAACGACAGACCAATTTAAAAGAACATTTAGGAAAGAATCATTGATTTTCACTAACAAGGAATGAGACCAGATTTTCTCAAAAAAAGCAGTAACGAACAAACTCAAATGAATTCCCAAGACTCACTTCTTCAGATTTTTTTAAAAATCAAGGTACATTTTACAAATAATTTTCCTACAAATATCTTTCCAAATTACATTAGCATCTAGTCTTCAAAGTGCTTACTTGACAATTACAAGCTTTAAAATATAAACCACTTCCGAAACTCTATTAACTTCCAATACTTTTTATATAATATAATCCCCGCACCTTTCACGTCTTACACATATAAATTCTCTTTAGTACATAGTGAGTTTTGTCTTAGTAATAATCAAGCATAGTATAAATAATTGATCCCTTAAAATTAGTCTAAGTCCTATGGAGCGACTCTGATAAATTTTAAGGGGTGCCTAATACCTTCCCCTTATAAGAACAATAACCCTTGCTCATATTCTCACCGGTTTGCAGACTTGTAATGAACATGACTTAGTAATTAAATAGGTACCCTAGTATAACTTTAAATATTAGGTGAAAACTCTCTTTCATTAACAACAGAGAAACCACAAGTTGAATCCTTTCTTGACTAGTGTAAAATAGGGTGCAACAACACCAAACACTTCTCAGCCTGGGGGAGGTACTCAGATTCCCACCACCAGTACTCTAGAGCAAGTCGTTTAAGGACTTTTGACACCGGGGGTACCACCAGCCTAGCCGGTTACAGTTAATAAGGACCAGGTGGGACCACCTATGAGTGTCGAGGAGCAGAAGAGGCTAGAGCAACTTGGGAGACTGAGGCCTCTAGCATTCAGTGGGGCTAAGTCAGAGGATGCTCATGTTACATCACGTACTTTCAAGTTAAAGTTAATCTTAAGGGAATAAATATGATTTAGAGAATTAAAGGACCTTTACAAAGATAATAATGGGTTAAAACAAGTTTTAAGGAGTATCATGAGGGTTGGAAGGTTAAGAAGCTAATTGAATTGAAAAAAATAAGTTTCCTCGAAAGTCGACAAGTTGGGAATGTTATAACCGGTGCTTTTGGGGTGAAACTAGGGTACTTATGTTGATAAGAATTTAATGTTGTGATTCATTTTAGTAGTGTGATAGTCATGTATTAATATTTGAAGCAAAGCAAGTCAGGAAACAAAAGTCGACAAAAGTTGTCGCAAGTTGCATTCATTATTTTACCGAACTTTAGGTTTAATGTTACTGAGTTTTTCTCTTAATGTACTTGGATTTATGGGGTGGTCCACTCACTAAATTAAAAATCTACAAGTCTAGTTTCTAGCTGATTAAACTATTTATTGATATGACGCCGGAGTAGAGAGATATGCATATTTTTGCCAGACTACACAAGCAACTCCTGTTGGGACCCACTTGAAAAGGCCACCGACCTTACTTCTTTTAAAAGATGTTTCAGGTCATTTCTCACCCAAAATCCGTCAAAAAGCTCTCCAAAACCTCTCTAACATACCCCAAGATCCCAAGAGCCAAACTCAGGGGAAGTCAACTCAAATCATCATCAAAAGTGTTAAAGACTAAAAGAGAATGCTTCTATGATGTTGTGATGTGATTGAGGGCTATTGTGAGTTAAGTTGAGATGGGCTTTCGATTTGCAGCTACTGTCTAAGGTACGTATAACATCTTTTTGATTGTTCCTAAGTTTAGTTTTGTGTTGGTTGTATTGTTTGAGTGAAAACCCATAAGATAGCACGTGAAAGAACATGGGATATGGTTATCTTTTTGGTTGGACTATTGTTTTGCCACATATATGGTTTGTGGTGGCTGGAAATTATGAGAAATAATTTGATAATGTTGTGGCTGCTCTTTTTAAGCTTTTCTAGGTGTACTAAGTTTATTTTCAGAAGAAAACATGAAATGTAAGTGATTGAGGATAAAAGTTAGGGTGCTAGGCATACAAGGAAATTTTGGAAGTCATCTTGTGGATCGTTTAAACTAGGAATCATAAATAATACATATAAGTATGATGTTCTGAAGGTTGGGAACCAATTTATGGAATATGAATTAGATTCAATTTATGTTTTGTTATTAGTAAAAACGAGCTTGCTGCTCAATATGATTGTTAAGATAATCGGAGAATATCATATTGGATAATATTGTTGTTGTTGTTGGGTTTTTATGACCATTAGTGGTCTTTAGGATGTATTAAAAATAGGAGAGTTGCTTCCCAATTTGCGTAAGCTATACGAATAGCCAAATACGATGGAACGACATTATATGTTTACGACAATATCATTTCACTTGTTATAGATGCAAGAAGTTGTGTTGAGGTTTGTTGAGGAATAAGGAAGAGATCATACAGGTATGTTAAGGCACTTCCTTCTTTCTTTTGGCATGATCTAAAGTGAAATGAACGTAAACAATATGCTATTTCATAACAAATCTATTCCTAGAAACTAAGGTTGTCCATGTTGTTCATTCCTTATAAAGGTATTCTAAGAAAGTATGAATGATCCTTGAATCCTATTAAGGTCCATACTAATGGTATGGATTTCCATAACATTAATCGAAGGTGCAACAATCCTACGTCACTCTAAAAGGTTTAGAACATGACTCCATGAGTCTAGCATACGTTATATATATCTATCTATTTTACTCTATCGAGTCGCACTATAGTTGGCCGGGCACGACACCTACTGTGCAACCACTGATTCGTTGGTTTTTACCGTGCTCCACATGGCCGGGTATGATTCTACTGAGCCTGATGATGGCTGGGTATATTTTTACCGAGCCTATTATGGCCGGGTATGATATGATGATGATGATTTCCATAGAGGCGAATGTTTTTAAAAGAACTATGTATATATATGTATCATGCATTTCATGGCACTATCCCTCAAAGGTACTCAAATGTTACAGGTTGTATCTTCTCCATATCTCTTAGCATTACTATTCTTATTTATGGTTTCCAGCCTTACATACTCGGTAATTTATTCAACTGACGTCCCTTTTGCCTGAAGACACTGCGCTTTCATGCCCAGAGGTCATGATAGATAGGTTTAAAGTCCTCCTAGTAGGCTATCAGCTCAGCGGAAGGTGTTGGTGCACTTCACTTGCTCCGGAGATTCCTATTTGGTTATTATGCCATGGACATAAATTGATTGGTCTGACGGGCCCCTGTCCCGACCCTTATGACGTTTATGTACTCTTACAGGCTTGTAGACAAATGTCATGTATATTAATTCTAGTAAGTCCTTGTCGGCATATGTTTTGAGTATACAGATGGTCATGTCGGCCTTATAGGCCCAAATGTCACATGTATAAGTTTGTATATCATGTTTGGTCGTGTATTATTCAGGTTGTCTCATGAATGCCTTTCTGGCCCACTTACGCTTGATGGTATGATAGCAAATATATGTTAGGGTGCTCATCGTGTCCCTCCGATGTGGGTCTTGACAAACTTGATATCACTGCAGGTCTGTCATATGGATTGTGAGCATGTAATTTTTGCCCTATATGAATTACTCCTAAAGAATCCAAGAAAATAGTTTTTTCTTAATTAATTGCCATTTTTAGGAATTTTTTGTAGAAATTTCTTAATTGTTTGCATTTTTGTGCATGTTTAATTTTTATTTAGATCATGAAAAATACCAAAATATCAGGCATTGCATTTAGGCTTTAGTTTTATATTTTTTAGGATTAATCAGTAATAATTTATTTTATAAAATGAAAATCACAAAAAATGCTTCATTTTTACACTTTTTCATTTTATTTTTAGGTTATTGATTTTTTTCTTTTAATTTAGGATTGAGTTAGCTTTTATAATTTTTATAATTAGTTAATTTATTTAATTTCACATTTTTTTAGATAATTTAGGATTTCTAATTTTAAAAAAAAGAAAGAGCAAAAAAAGGAATAAAGAAAAGAAAAGGAAATAAGGGATTAATTGAAAAGGGGATGTTAATTCAAAATTTGGGCTGATTTTTGGCCCAAACCCGGTCCCAATTCAACCAGATCCAAGCCCAAACAATCAATATACCCTATCCAAATTCCCCACCCCCTAATTGACCCCATTTTAACCCTTTTTTAAATCCCAACCGTTGATCATCATGGATCTAACGGTTGGGAACTGATTAATTCCCTATTATATTAATGTCCAAAGCTCCTACCCTCCCCCCCATTCCAAACTTCATTCAGTCTCTCTAACCTAAACCAAGAGCCGAACCCTAGCCGCCTCAAGTTCCCTTGTCCTCTCCGCCGCCAACAACCACTGGAATTCGCCTCACAGCGATTCCGGTATTCCAAATGACCACAAATCAACACCCCATATTCCCCATAACCTCCTTATTCAAAATCTCCAATTTGCTTACCTCGAATCCTTGCCGATTTGTTCGAATCTTAGCTCGAAATAAGGCCCAAAAAATCCTAGTTGTCCCAAATCGCCCCAAATTAACACCTTATAATCCTTGCCCCCATCTGAACCCTAAACCACCATTAGCCCTCTCGAATTAGCTCCAATCTGGTCGAATTTTAAATCTCAGATTTCGGAAAAACCCTAAATTTTTCTTTCTTCTTCTCTTGATCATTGTTTGGTCAAATGAACCCAAAATATCCATTAGTCGACTGTTCTTGTTAAAAACAGTCGATTAATGGTAATTAAAGTTCATTTATGCCTTATGAAGTTTGGCCGAGTTCATGATAGAATCCAATTTTAGGTAATTTATTTTTTTTTCTGTTTATTTTTACCTCGTTTTAGTTGTTTTGCTTTTATGTTAATTGTTTCCTTTAGCTGCATATTTTAGGATTTTTATTTTAGATTTTTTCTTTTCTTTATTTCACAACTATTTAGTTTTATTATTTGTTCTTGTGTAGTAAATTGATTGAAGCATGTTAGAGTTTTATTGGGCAATTACATGAGTTAGATTAATTAGGCGTAACTGTTTCTTCCATGTTAGTTTCGAATTGGTTTAAGGTTTTTTAGTATTTGTGATTCTGTGCAATCATAGACACCATAGATGTTAGAATTCAGTATTGTTAGGATTAATTAGTTAGATGTCTCTGTTTTTTTGATTAATTGCTGCCACTTGTTCTTTTTAGACACCTTTGATTCAAATCCCCAATCCTTTCTAGGCTTGTCCTTATTTGTCATAATTTGAAACCAATAGAAACTTTAGAGACTCAATGGAACCTGAAAAGTTTAGGATAGAACTGAAATAAGCAGTAACTTAAAGGTTAAAAATTAATTTCTACTTAGGCTAAGCAATCAGAAAATTCGTAGAAATGTACATCAGTCCTAGCTGTTAGAAAAGATGCTAAATTATGAAAAGAAGGACAGCTGTATTGTACTATTTTCAGAGGTTTAGGACAAGGAATATACCCAAGATATACCCTCCCTATGAAGCCTATATATAGGTAGGTCCTCTCATTCTAATTTCATACATTCAGCCTTATTCTCTACACAAAAGCTCTATTTCATTCTGAAAAGTTCAGATTCAAGAATTCTTGAAAATGCTTCAAAACCTCTCATTTTATGATTCTTTATAAGTTAAAAATATGTTTTGAAGTGGAGGATTTTCCCGTTTCCTTTAGCTGGTATTCTGGTTTCAAAATTATATTCATTTGATCTGTGTTTACTGTTGTTTTTTGCTGGTTGTTGCTGCTGAAGTTTGGCTTCCTTTTCTCTTTTGGTCTTCTTGACCTTTATTTGGTCATTCCTCTGCTATATTTTTTTAGTTTCAAGGTACGTACAATATTCATCTTGAATGGAATCAATTTTGAGTTCAAAAATCTGTATTTGGAAATTGTTTGTTTAGCTGATCTTTGATGTTAGTTCTGAAAATTATGACCTGGTTGAATATAGGGTTGATTAAGCCATGCGTTAATATTAGCTTAAATGGTTATTGAATTCAATCATGAAATCTGGGATATTGTGTTGTACATGTGTTAAAACTTGATAAATTTGATTGTTGAATCAGTGTATATACCTATAAAACTATGTCCTAAATTCCTCTCTTATAGCAGTACAAAAAGAAAGTGAATTTGACCTTTTAAATGGTCAGATTCATCCCTTAATAGTGCATAATAGTCTTGATTTCTTTAGTATATGTCTAAGTTATTTTCCCTTTCCCTCTTTTCTCCTTTAATGAAATGAGAACTATGGAGTAAATCATGGTTTTGGAAATCTTTGCTTGTCTGTAGGGCTAACCTTAAGACATGGTTAGACTTATGGACACCATTGTTTTCCTTTGCTCATTTTGTATTAGTAATAACTTGATAACATTGTGGGTAATTACATTTGAAGATGCTTTGTGAATCTGACCCTTTCACATGGTCAAACTCATGAGAATCTTGGCTCATTTAAAGCTGGAGCCGTAGCAGTTTAGGAAACTCTTCTTTTTATCTTGTTGTAATTTAGTTTAAGTTATTAATGTAGTTTATATTTTGTACCATATTTGATTCCGGATTTGTAATAAATTGGACTGGACTTTATAAACTTATAGACAAGTTAATGCAGCTACAGTATTTTATTTAGCCATATTCTAAATGCATAATTAGTATGATATGTTTTAAAAAGGGTAACGTTTGGCTACTGATCTTTGTTCAGTTGTTTGATTCCAGCAATGTCACAGGACTGCTCATCTATGTTGAAGAAAAAATGATTTAAAAGTTTAAGACTCAAATATGATTTTGTTCCTTTTAAATGCATGATAATAGTCATGGTCTAGCATGTTAGGCATTTCATTTATAATTGGTGCAAATATGACTATGCATGTATTGTGATGAGTTCAGCCTTAACAGGCTTTGGGTGTTTGAGGCGCTTTGGGCCTGGCAATGGTCCAAATCAGGCTACCAAGCCGAAAACATGCTTCTTTTGCTTCCATCCTCTTTCGTCTTACGTTTGGGCTCAATATCGAGATCAGTTGACATCCACATTATTTTCTTTTAGTAATCGCTCTAAATGATATACCGGGCCTATTGATGGCCCAGTTTCTTTCAATTAAATAAAGACCTGCCTTATATCTCCATGCCCATAATTAATAGCTTTACATTAAGTCACAATTAGTTAAGTAAGAACTCCTTTTATTACCTTAATCAAACAAGCCTTCTAAAAATTGAGGTGTGCCATCTTTCACTAAATAACCTATGGCCCTCATATAAATATTAACTTAGGATTTAAATAACTCTAAATAATCATAGTTTGCATTAGGCCCGATTTAGATTAGTATTGCGATTATGTATACGTTCGCGTAACATAATTGTGAATTTAATTCTAAAAGTAAATTGAGGGATGCATTCGCGCAACTTCAACCAAACATTTCTTAATGAAATAAACAAAGCGTATTAATTGTGGAGACTTTCGTGTGACATGATTTTTGATGCTCCAAAGGAAATTAGTATACATATGCGTAACTCGATTCTTTAATTATGAATAAATCAACTGATTAAAATCGGTAAAAATGGTAAATACACATAGGTTCTAAAATAAGTAAAGTCAAGTAATAATCACTAAGCGACCGTGCTAGAACCACGGAACATGGGAATGCCTAACACCTTCTTCCGGGTTAACAGAATTCTTTATCTAGAATTTTTGGTTCGCAGACTTTTAAATAAAGTCGAAAACTTCCTCGATTTGGGATTTAAAATAAACCGGTGAATTGGGACACCAAATAATTTATTCCAAGTGGCGACTCTGATAAATTAAATAACCCCATTTCGAATAATGTCACTTTAATTGGAAAAACTCCCTTATATACCCCTCGAGGTGTTAAAAAGGAGGTGTGACAGCTCTGATGACTCTGTTTGTAATCCTAACCCAGAACTTCCGGTTCAGAGTTCAAGAATTTGATCTTATTAATGTGATTTTTATTTGGCTTTATTGTTGATAATACTGTATATTTGCGGACTTAATGTGCTAAGTGCCATTTACCGTTTTGATATTACTTGAACTATATTTAAATGTCTTCTTACGCCTCTCTTATGAGTCTTCTAAAAAACGGTGCTCACGTTAGCGTGACCCACTTTTCTGTTAGAGTTATACATAATAGAACGGGGCTGGGCAAGCAACAAGGCCGGACAGACTTTCGTGCTTCCGGTATGTTGCCCCCTCCTCGACTCGAGTTTGTCCGCTCGGGTAAGCCAGGTCTAGAAAACAAACCACAGGTTTTAAACCTAGAATAACACAACCTCAACCTCATGTTGGATCCCTAGTAGGAATGATTATTTGCTTCACATTCATTTGACCTTGGGTACTCAGCACAGGAGTTGGATCCGTCTAGGACAGGTGTACCCGAAAATAAAGACCATCCTGATGCATCCTACGTGCTATGTGAATATTTATTTGTTTCGGCTTGTATGTTGACTGGATAGGAAAAGGAAATAAAGAGAAAAACCAAGAGTGGGCTACGATAGAGAATTTACCCGGTTCTAAAAACCCCGGTAATTGAAAATGCCTCGAAACTCTGCCAAAAGTTTTGAAAATATCATGTTTTTTATGTCAAAATTGACTGAACTACGCAGGTCTGATTCTCACCGGATGTGGGATACATAAGCAACCCATATAAGGTTCGGCCTCATTTTTTTTTACAAAAAAAAATATAATCGAGTAAAGTGTAGTTTACGGTTTTGGTAAAAAGAATAAGTCGACCCAGCTTCGGTTGTCTTTTAAGTCGTTCTTACCAGAATAGCCCTAGATTACCTTTCAATTTTCGAAAGGCTATTTTTGGGAAGAACGGGCAAGTCTGTCTGAAAGGTGTCTTTTTCCAATAAAATACTTTCCCCTGGCCTCAAAATTTGTTTGGAATTGCGAAGGGGCCACGTTTGCAAAAGCGACCATCTTTGCTAAAGTAGCATAAAAAGGGTCTTTGTCCATTGATTTTCTTTAGAAATTGAAAACTTGTTTTGCAAAAAGAGTCCATTAGAGTGAACCATAACCTTAATCCTCCATAGGTACAAATGAATACTGTCCAGAACCTGTCACAAATAAATACTGTCTAGGACCTGTCACAAATGAATACTGTCTAGAACGCGTCACAAATAAATGTTGTTCAGAACCCGTCAAAATCTGTCATAGAACGGGCTCAGTTGCAGCTTCACATGTGGTGGAATGATTTAGATAAAGATGGTCAGGATTGGGTGAAAAAGCAGTTGGGTTCCCTTATAGACATCATGAGAATCAAACCCCGGGAGGATTTGATCAAAGCCTTGGTAACCTTTTGGGATCCTGTCCATAGCGTGTTCCATTTCTCCTATTTCGAGCTCACCCCTACTCTGGAGGAAATGGTCGGATACATTGACTTTGGCCAAGACTTAAGGAAGCAACAACTCATATTCCTATGGGCTCCTTGTCTGCACAAGTTCTTCGATCTTCTGAATATTAGTAAACAAATGAAGAAGGCTCATGTAAGGAAAGGATGTTGTTCTTTCTACTTCTTATACTTCAGGTTTGGGCATTTAGCTGGTTTTGAAACGCATGAAAAAGGGTTAAACAACAAACAAGATATGAGCACCTAGCAAATTCATTATCGGTTCACTTTTATCGTGGCATTTTTGGGATCATGGTCTTTCCAAATGCGGAAGGGACCATAGACACTCTCATGGCCAGAATTGCACAACTCCTCACTACCAGGAAGATCATACACTTGTTCCGTCAGTGCTGGCACACATTTATCGAGCATTGACATTGTGTAAAACTGGGGCTTAATTCTTCGAGGGTTGCAACATTCTTCTTCAAATATGGTTGATCTAACATCTCTGTCATCACCCCAAGTTCATGAGTTACGGTACGGACGGGAACAACTTCATAAAGAGTCATTAGGAGAGGGTAAAAGATTACAAAACTCCAGAACGTTTTGAGGCTTGGGATTCCCACTTAAGGACTTTAAAGGCAAGTCAAATTGAATGGGCTCTAGGGTGGCTTCCGGTAACAGAAGTCATACACATGACACCTTCAAAAGGCTACTTGATGATGATGATCCTGAGGAGTATCCAACCATATGCACCGCAAAGAGTTCTAAGGCAACTAGAATGTATCAAGTGGTATCCGAAGATATAGATTTGATTACCCAAGTCATTGAGCTAAACCCAGGAGCAACATTGCCTGAGGCTTTAGTTCAACAGGTTTGGAATGGTTGCGGATAACTGAAAAGTGACACCTAGGTGCCGGATCTTGCAAGAGGGCAAGTGGATCCGGATTATGCTGCGTGGTTTGAGAGAAGGTTTTGTGCAAATGATGAGCCAGAACCCGAGCCCGAGCTTGAGCTTGAAAGGCCCGCCAAGATACCTCATGTTAAAGCTTTTGATGATAAAATTTGGGAAAGGTTGGCTTGGGGAGAGAAGGAGAAAAAATATAAAGCCACCATTCACGCTTTGCAACAAGAATTGAGAAACGCCGTTTCAAAATTGATCTGCATGCAAAAGAAGCTGAAGGTGAAAGAAGAAGGCTAGCCCAGGAAAATGAAGCTCTCCGGGCCCAAGTTCGAAAAATGAGAATAGCAGCTGAGAACCCGGGCAGAAGCAGAAATAATGAAAGGCTCATCTACAACCTTACGCAAAAAGTATGTGACTTTGAGGATAATTTGCAAAAGACTGAGTCTGAGCTAGTAAAAGTACGAACAAAGTTGGCCAAAAATGCAGAAGAGTGGGCAACTTTTGTTCGACAATTGAAGGAAAGATATGACAGAGGGGTCATGGGATGGAAAAAGGAGCTTAATAACCTTGAGGGCGAAATGACTATACAAGTGAAGAGCTTCAAAGCCGAGAGAGAACATTGCTATGCTTTGATGGCACAACTAGAGGGAGACCTACAACATTTTCAAGAACAGAATCATCAGCCACCTAGGTCTTGGAGGCTAGATCTCAGCAGATTGGGCGGTTGTTGCAAGAAGAGGGCATCATCAGGGATAGGGTTAGAAGAATTGCCGACTACATTTTGATGAAGTGCAACAAGTGCGAAGACATGACCATGTCCATGTTCTTCGCCACAGTTATGATCTTCGTTCGCCAGATAATGGATGATCTCTACCGCCTCTAGGATGACATGGCGCGTAGGCACTAATGTACTCCTGATTGTTTTCTCTTTTTCGAGACTGTATTTTCTTTCCTTAAGTCTATTTCAAGTCTATTTTAGTTTTCAATTCTCAAGTATATAGGATTGAGTATTTGTAATAGAGAAAAATTAGAAGTCTTGTTTTAATGAAAAATTTGAAAAAATCCAAAAAATGTTTTATTTATTCCACATTTATTCCTTGAACTACGGGATGATCTGATTCATGCGGCGTCGTGATACGTAGTCAATCCTCATCGGATCCGATAATGTTTTTTTAACTCAAATAAAAGAGAAATTATGGAAAAGAGAAAAACAAAAAGAAAAGATAGAAAACAAGGAAAAGAGAATAAGAAGAAAATAAGAATGCAAAAGAGAGCAAGAGAAAGATCGGGGAGATAAACAAAAGTTGGGATGAGACATGCAATCGTTGCAAAATATATAGAAACACATTTAACTCTATAGGTGCATCACGCCCCCAATGTGGGATTCCCTATGTGTTAATTTCTTCAAACTAACCGGTTTGTTGTCTACTGTTAAGTTTAGGTTCTGTTTTTAAGGTGGTTGGTTTGTGGTAACCTAGTTTCACACCCGTACTTTTTAAGATCTAAGGGCAGTGTAGAATGTCATCAAAAGGTCATCCACCAATGATTCCCATTCCAGAAGTTACCCCGCTATCGGTTATCCCAAACTCAAAGTTAGCAGCAGTTGATGAGAATAGGGCACTGCGCCTCCGCATGCTGGAAATGTGGGACGCCTGGTCCAATGGTAGAGAGCCGCCAAGTTCAATACCCGGTTTCCCCGAGCTACTTCCCAGAGCAAGTGGAAATTCCAACGTCCCAATAAGTTACCCAAATACCCCACATGGATACCCCACCATCTCAGCTCACTTCACCGGAACACCTTCAGAGGTTCACCCCTAGGTGGTTTCGGGAGTGGCCTCTAACATATTTACCGCACCACCAACCTCGGATGCGGTACAACCAACTTTGCCCGGGCCAAGCGTTGATCCATCATCCTTCACTTTCCAAGTACCATCTTTTCCACCAGAACCTACCCATTTCACCATCAGTTCTTACCCTCAACAACCCCGGTATGAGTTTACCGCAGGACAAGAGAAGGCTACAAAGAACCCCCAGCAAGAGGAAATCACCCGAAAAATGAGGAGCATGGAATAGAGCCTCAAAAATATACAAGGTTTGAGCGGCCAAAAGAGCATATCCTACCCTGATCTATGTATGTTACCACATGTGCATTTTCCCTTGGCTTCAAGACCCCCAAGTTAGAAAAGAATGATGGGCATAGTGATCCAAAATCCCACCTCAAGAGGTGTTGCAATCAATTAAGAGGGGTAGGAGGAAAGGAAGAACTCCTAATGGCTTATTTCGGAGAGAGTCTAGTTGGCATTGCATCTGAGAAGTACATGGATCAAGACATATCTCGTTGGCACATATGGGATGATCTGGCTCGAGATTTCGTCAGATAATTTCAGTACAACATAGACATAGCTCCTGACAGGAAGTCACTGTCAAATCTGAAAAAGAAGTCATTGGAATGTTTCCGAGAATATGTTGTTAAATGGCACGAGCAAGCGGCCAGAGTCAAGCCCCCGATGGATGAAATTGAAATGGTCAGTGTTTTTCTACAAGCCCAAGAGGCTGACTACTTTCAGAATATGATGTTTGCAATGGGAAAGCCGTTTGCTGAGGCTATCAATATTGGTTAGATGGTCGAAAATGGTCTGAAAATAGGTCGCATATTGAGCCAATCTTCCATAAGAGCTACGTCCCTAGCAATCCAAAGCGAGTCAGAAGGTGTAGCAAATAGAAAGAAGAAAGAAGAGGTTGTGATGGCAGCTTCAAGTCTGAGAAACCTCCGTCCACCCAGAGGTTACTTCCCTCCAAGCACCCCACAACATTATTATCCTCATTAGGATGTGGCCTATGCGATGACTCCTCAGCCGTACATAGTAATGAATGCACAGCCATACGCTCGGCCACAAAAATAGTTTAACCAAAATCGAGCTCCATTTTCTAGAAATAACCCTCCTCACCAAGCTCCATATAACCCCCGCCCCTCTCAAAATAATTTCCCGTACAATGCTCGTACTCGGGAGCCACCCAGAAGAATAAACTTCATGCCTATTGGTGAATCATACTCTAGCCTTTTCCCTAAATTGGCCCAAATGGGCTTGTTGCAACCCGTACCCCAAACCAGGCAAAACCCAGAGTCGCCCTCCTACCGACCCGATACTCGATGTGCTTACCATTCAGGATCGGAAGGGCATGACACTGAAGACTGTTGGACTCTCAAAAGGGCAATCGAAAACTTAATAGAGCAAAAGAGGGTTGTGCTGAAAGATGAGGAGGTCCCCAATGTGACCAAACAACCCATTCCCGGCCCACAACAACGGGCCAGTTATTGGGATGATTTGTAAAGATAAAGAGTTTGACCCAGCTCTAAAAGCCATCATTGCCATAGCTGATGTGGAAAAGAAACCAAAGGCTGCCGCAAAGCAAGATAAGGGGGAGAAGAAGAGCAACTCCGCCCCTCAAAACGTAGAAAAGACTGTGGAAACCAAAACAGGAGCAGTACACCCTAAAGACTCCATTCCTTAGGCAATTTCTTTTTTTCTGTTTATTTTTACCTCGTTTTAATTGTTTTATTTTTATGTTAATTGTTTCCTTTAGCTGCATATTTTAGGATTTTTATTTTAGATTTTTTCTTTTCTTTATTTCACAACTGTTTAGTTTAATTATTTGTCCTTGTTTAGTAAATTGATTGAAGCATGTTTGAGTTTTATTGGGCAATTGCATAAGTTAGATTAATTAGGTGTAACTATTTCTTCCATGTTAGTTTCGAATTGGTTTAAGGTCTTTTAGTCTTTGTGATTCTGTGTAATCGTAGACACTATAGATGTTAGAATTCAATATTGTTAGGATTAATTAGTTAGATGTCTCTATTTCTCTGATTAATTGCAGCCACTTGTTCTTTTTAGACACCTTTGATTCAAATCCCCAATCCTTTGTAGTCTTGTCCTTGTTTGTCATAATTTGAAACCAATAAAAACTTTAGGGACTTAATGGAACCTCAAAAGTTTAGGATAGAACCGAAATAAGCAGTAACTTAAAGGGTAAAAATGGATTTCCACTTAGGCTAAGAAATCAGAAATTTCCTAGAAATGTATAGTTGTCCTATCTGTTACAAAAGATGCTGAATTATTATAATAAGGACAACTGTATTGTATACTATTTTCAGAGGTTTAGGATAAGGAATATACCCAAGATATACTCTCCCTAGGCAGCCTATACATAGGTAGGTCCTCTCATTCTGATTTCACACATTCACCCTTATTCTCTACACAAAAGCTCTATTTTCTTTCTAAAAAGATCAGATTCCAGAAATCTTGAAAAAACATCAAAACCTCTCATTTTCTGATTCATTACAAGTTAAAAATATGTTTTGAAGTGGAGGATTTCCCTGTTTCCTTTACCTGGTTTTCTGGTTTCAAAACTATCTTCATTTGGTCAAGGTTTACTGTTGTGTTTTGCTGGTTGTTGTTGCTGAAGTTTAGCTTCCTTTTTACTTTTGGTATTCTTGACCTTTATTTGGTCATTCCTCTGCTATATTTATTAGTTTCAAGGTTTGTACAATATTCATCTTGAATGGAATCAATTTTGAGTTCAAAAATCTATATTTGGAACTTGTTTGTTTAGCGATCTTTGATGTTAGTTCTGAAAATTATGACTTGGTTGAATCTAGGGTTGATTACGCCATGCGTTAATATTAGCTTAAATAGGTGTTGAATTCAATCATGAAATCTGTGATATTGTGCTGTACATGTGTTAAAACTTGACAAAGTTGATTACTGAATCAGTGTATATACCTATAAAACTATGTCCTAAATTCCTCTCTTATAGCAGCACAAAAAGAAAATTAATCTGACCTTTTAAATGGTCAGATCCATCCCTTAATAGTGCATAATAGTCTTCATTTCTTTAGTATATGTCTAAGTTATTTTCCCTTCCCCTCTTTTCTCCTTTACTGAAATGAGAACCATGGAGTAAATCATAGTTTTGGAAATCTTTGCTTGTCTGTAGGGCTAACCTTAAGACATGGTTAGACTTATGGACATCATTGTTTTCCATTGCTCATTTTGTATTAGAAATAACTTGATAACATTGTAGTTCATTACATTTAAAGATGCTTTGTGAATCTGACCCTTTCATATGGTCAAACTCATGAGAATCTTGGCTCATTTAAAGTTGGAGTAGTAGCCGTTTAGGAAACTCTTCTTTTCATCTTGTTGTAATATAGTTTAAGGCATTAATGTAGTTTACATTTTGTACCATATTTGATTCCGGGATTTGTAATAAATTGGACTGGACTTTATAAACTTATAGACAAGTTAATGCATCTCTAGTAGTTTATTTCGCTATATTCTAAATGCATAATTAGTATGTTGGGTTTTAAAAAGGGCAACGTTTGGATGCTGAGCTTTGTTTAGTTGTTTGATTCCAGCAATGTCAAAGGACTGCTCATCTATTTCAAGAAAAAATGATTTAAAAGTTTAAGACTCAAATCTGATTTTGTTCCTTTTAAATGCATGATAATAGTTAAGGCCTAGCATGTTAGGCATGTCATTTATAATTGTTGCAAATATGACTATGCATGTATTGCGATGAGTTAAGCCTTAAAAGGCTTTGGGTGTTTGATGCGCTTTGGGCCTGGCAATGGTCCAAATCAAGCTGCCAAGCCGAAAACAGGCTTCTTCTGCTTCCATCCTCTTTCGTCTTACGTTTGGGCTCAATTTCGAGCCCAGTTGACATCCGCATTATTTTCTTTTAGTAATCCCTCCAAATGATATATCGGGCCTATTGATGGCCCAATTACTTTCAATTAAGTAAAGACATGCCTTATATCTCCCTACCCATAACGAATAGCTTTACATTAAGTCCAAATTAGTTACGTAAGAACTCCTTTTATTACCTTAATTAAACAAGCCTTGTAAAAATTGAGGTGTGCCATATTTCACTAAATAACCTATGGCCCTCATATAAATATTAACTTAGTATTACAATAACCCTAAATAATCGTAGTTTGCTTTAGGCACGATTTAGATTAGTATTGCGATTATGTATACGTTCGCGTAACATAATTGCGAATTTAATTCTAAAAGTAACCCGAGGGTTGCGTTCGGGCAACTTCAACCAAACTTTTCTTAATAAAATAAACAAAGCATTATAAATTGTAGAAACATTTGCGTGACATGATTTTTGACGCGCCAAAGAAAATTAGTATATGTACGCGTAACTCGATTCTTTAATTACGAATAAATCAAGTGATGAAAAGCGGTAAAAAGGTTAAATACACATAGGTTCTAAAATAAGTAATTAGATATTTTTAAGCCATGTAGTAATATCTAAGAGACCGTGCTAGAACCACAGAACCTGGGAATGCCTAACACCTTCTTCTGGGTTAACAGAATTCCTTATCTAGAATTTCTGGTTGGCAGACTTTTAAATAAAGTCGAAAACTTCCTCGATTTGGGATTTAAAATAAATCGATGACTTGGGACACCAATAATTTATTCCAAGTGGCGACTCTGATAAATTAAATAATCCCATTTCGAATAATGTCACTTTAATTGGAAAAAATACCTTTATATACCCCTCGGGGCGTAAAAAACGAGGTGTGATAGGGATGTCCATAGGTCGTGTCCTGTATAGTCTTGTTTATGGGTCTAGTGGACACCACACTTATAAACAACAGGGTGTGAGAAATATAGGACTGTTACATTCCTGTCATATTCTAGATTGTGCGAAAGAGCATAGTTATAAGGAATTGAGTCTAACGTATGCGTTGATGTAGGTTATACAAAGATATCATTACCTAAAAGAGTTGTGTCTAGTCCGAATGTTAAGGTTGTATTGGGAGGGGGTATGAGACTCACGCTCTCTATTGAGACAGATCCGTCTGAGGACCAAGGTTAGCACTCCCTCAGAAAATCCTGATTCCACTAGTACTAGGGGAGCTGAGGGAAGCTCCAACATCATTAACTCTTCGAGTTCCGCAACCGACTCTGTCTATGTAAGAATAATAGTACATGTATTGACGCAGTTGGTAGCCTCTCAGGATTGACATCACCCGAGGGCCCCTGATAGTGATAGAGCCATTGAAGGGTTAGGAAATTCACAACCTAGGGAGTTCAGAGAGTGAGAGTCATCTATATTTCCAAGATATTATTCTGATGATGCTATGGGATGGACAAAGAGGTCTAAGACAGTTGATTATTACATGGGACTGCTAGATGTTGGTAGGTTATAGCAGATTGGGTTTGCGCAATGACTTATGCGTGATCAGGTAAGTTTAAGCAATATTAGACAACTAAAAAATGAGGTATGTTAGAGTCGGGGAGGCAGAGAATCAATGATGTTTTATTGAAATTATTTCGAAAGAAATGAGAAGTGGAATGTTTTGAAAGATTTGTGCGAAAACAAATAAAGCAATATGAGTAAACATGGAATACTATTAAGGTATGCAAGTTAAAGTATGAAAGTACAATAAGATTCGTAGGAAAGTGAGCTCTAAGGTAATTAAGCAATATGGGCCCCATTTTTATTGAGAGTGGATTACTAATTTTAACGGGGATTATTAGCAGGTCAATTTAACCATACAGATGGGAGGTGCATATATCGGAGGATGACTTAGGATGAACTAGAACTAAGGTACCTATTAGAGATTCAAAGGATTATCACACTAGCTAGCATTGCAATGATATAAAGAGTGAATAAGCAGAATTAGGAATGGGGGGGGGGGGAACCCTAAAAGAAATTGGTAAAGATGTCCTTGATAAACCATGTGAACTAAAGTTAAACTCGTCGAAAGAAGGCATGTCAATAAGAGCGTATGACTCGCTATGTATATGGAACCCCATAAATTGTATAAGAGGAAGAAGGGTTACCCATAGGTCAAACGTAACCTACCAGGAATACAGACCTATGGAAGGCGAAAAAATGAGTAGTACTTCAAGCATGACACATTAAACTATTTTCCTAATGGGGGAAGACGAGGTGGTAAAGCACTAAGTCAAGAGAATTGTTGTTTAACAACAAAAAGATTGGAGGATTAGAACAGAAAGACGTATACACAATTTTAATGTAACACACATGTACAAAGGATATGGAAAAGAGACAATATTGGTTTATAAACAGACGTCAAACATAGTCAAACACTTTATACATGTGAATGTTAACATGAAAAATTTGTTAAAGTTGGATGATATAACTCCAAAGGAAATTACCGAGTTTGAAAGTAGAAGGAAGAAAAATCATAAGGAGTTAGAAAGGGACCCGAGTACGATGACTCTTGAAATTAGAGATAGGCCATGTTAATGTCTAAATGTTGCAACCATAAGGGATAATCGAGATGACCATAAGAACAAGGGATTTAGTATGATATTTCAAGGAAAAAGAAATCTAAAGAAGAAAAACCATCAAAGTGGAAAAAATAAAGTCGACATCAAGGATAAAACATAGGATAGACAATAAGGAAAGGGTGAAGTAGGAAGAAGCGCTATGAAGGTATGTGGTTTCAGAACGTCAGTTTCTTCTATAAATCGGAACCTAACCAACAAAGAATACGTCAAATATATATGGTAACAAGAAGATGAAAATCAATAGATGAGGTCCAGAAAAATATATACAAGTGATTCAGAAGGGATGACCTTAATATTCCTGTAGTAGGGAAAACTCTGTATAATATTCCGTTGGAAACCTTCGTGGATTGAAATTAAAACCCTGAAAAATCGGTTTAAGCTTATTCTTTGTTTTTTTTGAAATCCTTGAATGCAATTTGTTCCTACTTCTTTAAAATTTATGAACGAAATTTTTGCCTTGGATTCTTTGACATTTTGGAACGAAATGGCTTCTGCTTCTACGCTAGAAGCAACTACTAGAAAGGAGAACAGGTGATATTGAAATACTTTCTTCCTTTTAATACTTTTTCCTTTCTTTTTGTGTGACAGACTGATATTAACACTCTGTCACAAGATATTCTGGAAATTAAGAACTATAGAAATGAACATGCTTGTTTTGAATTGAATATCTACTGTTATTATCAAGACAGTTCGATGATTCCCCTTTGAATTATTTTTTCTAGCTTGTAAGAGTAGCACTGATGCCTTCTAACGTTTTTTGAAGACATAATTATATATCACCAATGGGTTATCAACGTTTTTATCTTAACTAGGTAAGACTTATAATTAAGTCTTACTTGGTTAGGTCTTTAATGAACCCTTACATGGGCACATGGCATAATGACCAAGATAAGAGTCATTTTTTGTCATGGTGGCTTTATGCCACATTTTTGGATGGTGTGTTTTAGTTAATTTTTATCCAATTATTAGTTAATTGGGTAATATTTCGTTACCCAGTAATTAATCAATTACCCGCATAATTTAAAAGTTGCCACAAATTACTTAAAATTCTATTTAGTTTTAATATACTTTATACATCGTACTACCGTGGTCATATAGTACCTTGCATGGTACTAGTCTATAATTATCGGGTATTATCGCTCGACTCATATTTTATCCCAAATTGGTCACTTTCAACGAAACACGTTTTCTTTAATTCGTGTATCCCTTTATACTTCATAACACTTATTTATCGCTTATTATAAATAGCATAAATACATTAACGTCAAGATGATCTCATCCCCGAGTCCATGTCGGTTAACTGAAAACGAAACTTTAACGTACGAAAACACGAAATGCAACATCATCCCCCCCCCCTTAGAAACATTCGTCCTCGAATGTTCAACTTCTCATGATCTATATAACTTTGGCAGGGTCGCCTTTGTAACTCCCGTAGAAGCTTAATAGCCCAACGCCACACAGGACCATAATTAGGAATAACGACCATGACCTCACACGACCAATGACAATAACTAACACAAGAATTTATACGCGTACCTTATGGTTATTGTTTACCGTAAAAATGGTAATAACAATTAAATTTGATTATGGGACTCTAAAAATATGTGATCTATTTTTATGCTAGTTGTTAAGCAGATGATTCTATGTGTGAGACTTAGAAACGAGATAAGAGCTAGGAATAATGTGATAACCAAACCGATAGGTTAATAATCGGGGCCTCGAGCTTGTCGATTCGAGGGCCTTAGGGTCGATTTCGGAGCTCGACTGGGAGCAATCGAATGTGGTCGAGGTATGGCTAATAATTATAGTAAAATCATCAAAGGCTCTTTATGTCCAATGATAAGCAATAAATGATGAACAATAATGAAGATAATAAATGGAAGCGATAATATCAAGATAATGTGTTACAGAGCAAAGCAAATGTTCTTGTATATTTCGTGTATAGAAACTGAAGCAACAAGACCTTCGCAAATGACAAGGACTCCCTTTATATAGAAGGGGAATACCAACATAGTACAAAATACATTAATGACAAAGATTTTGGGATGAGACAGCTAGATGACACCCTGATTCAAGGTTAGGGTAGTCCACTAGGCTCTGTCAGTTCTAGCCGTGTACCTTGGGAACTCCCCATTTCTACCATAGTCGCGGTCAACATTGTCCCAAGGTCGCACGTCGACGAACCTCGAGGGAGGAAACTCGATCATAGCCTTGTGGCCTCGAGGCTTCGAGATGATCTTCTGAGGTGCCTCGATGACGACGAATTGGACCCTCCGATTTCACCATACACAAATAATCCCCACGTTTCTCAAAGAGGAGCGATAAGAAATGATTTTGACATCTGACTCTTCGGACTTCCCATGATTAAGTCATACCGATGATGCAAGCCTCTATGATAACTGTAGCGTCCTGTCGTTTCACTTCTCCAGGATCATTCAAAGCATTACGGTTTCTCATTCTTCAATGCTATAATGTCGCCTGGGATGCATGCCCGAAGAGATGGTGCTCGAATATACTTCTGCCGTGGATGCACCTTTGAGAGTAGACTAGGCTCTAGGCTTTTTACTATATTTGTACCCTTTTGCTTCTTTGTTTTTGTGTAAGGACCCTTCGTGGGCATGTGTTATGACCCCTCGAGGGCTTTTGTAATCAAGTGTTTTCTGAATACAAAGACGTTTCTTCAATTTTATCTTCGATGCTAGCTATATTTCCTTTCATTTGCACTCTTGAAGACTTTTAATACGTGATTCTATCGGCTAATGCCATATGCAAGTATTTTTTCTGACCTTTGATTGATTAATACAGCTTCTTGTGGAACCCTTTGCGGTCCCTTGGATAGAGCATGGATTGGGCCGATAAACTCGGGTCATCGGGACCCTTACTTCGAGTTGAAGGAGAGTAGTGTTTGGAGCCTTGAGATCGCGATTTATCATTTGGACCTCGCGGTAATCTTCTGGAAAATTTGCTTGGAGGTCCAAGGATAAGGACTACCTTTATCATTAAGCTTTCTAGAGCAGTCCCCGAGTAGGGGTTCGTTCAAAATTGGGCAACCTGGAAACCTGCTTTGAACTTAGCGTAGATAGCCCTAATTTTTTCTAGATAGATCCCGAACGAGGGTCTACCCGAATTCATATGGCACTCTTGGACCAAGCGCATGTTGGTGGAGCTTGAATTCTTATTTCCCTGGAGCCTAAATAAGTTTTGACGAAAGTCCCCGAGGTTGGGTACCACCTCGAGAATTGTAATGATGTCATTGGCTTCTTGGAGCCTAACCTTTTCCTAATGGAGGTCCTCGAGGTCGGATATCACCTCGGGACTTGCGGTGATGTTGTTGGCGTTTTATGGCCTAACTTCTTTTTTGATGGTAGTCCTTGAGGTCGGGTACCACCTCGGGAATGGCGATGATGACTTTGGCTTTTTAGGGCCTAACTTATTTTTTTGGTTGAGATCCTCGAGGTCGGGTACCACCTCGGGACTGGCGATGATGCCATTGGCTTTTGAGGGCCTAACTTCTTTTTTGGTGGAGGTCCTCGAGGTTGGGTACCTCCTCAGAACTAGCGATGATGTCTTTGGCCTTTTAGGCAGGCGGATCGTTGCCGTTTTTTCCATATATAGGGTCGTTTCTACTCCTTTGGATATCCCACCATTCTAAGTAGTTATTCTTCTTTTCCTGCATTAAGTCTTTAATTACTTCAGTACTAACGTACTTGCACAGATTCCTGCTTTAGTTCTCTAATTTTTCCATAGCCATGACTACTACATCTGGGTCTATTCGGTAGAGAGGGGAGAGTTCCGCCCCGGGCATTCAGGACCAACGAGAGTATACTTTGAAGATTACTTCTTTGATAAGAGAAGAGCACCTTGAGTTAGTGAGAAAAGACTACGGATGGGGGGGGGAGAAAGTAGTGTTACAGACATTTTCCCCAGATGAGGGCATCACGGATCGTGCCGATGGATTTTTGAATGTGTACACGTATTTTTTCATACTAGGCCCCCTTGATAGGATTGTGCTCGACTTCTATTTAAAGTATCGGGTTACCTTGGAACAGATCCACCCGTCATTTTGGCTAACAATGTTGATGATGAGATTTTTTGCGGAGAAGGCGGGGCTTGAACTTACGCTCAGTCATCTTATTAGGTTGTACCGACCCTTTCACCATCGAGGTATGCTAACCTTGCGATGCCGATCGACCATGCCCTTCATTGTTGATGATGATGAAGATGGAGACCGGGAGTGGATGAGTCGCTTCATCCAAGTTCGGACCACTGACATTATCCTTGTGGAGCTTATGCCATTCCCTAAGGAATGAAACTATACACGTAAGTGGTGCATTCCGTACCTTCTGAATTTTGTCTATGGTGAAAGCTGGTTTTGTAACCATGCTTTCTTTTCTTTTTTTGCAGCGGTTTCATGGGCGGCGGGCGAAGTTCCTAATTTTCCGGATTGAGTTTGGAAGTTGGCGACCCACTCGACTTGTGATGAGTTCAAGTGGCGAGCTTTGTCCCGTGGCAGATGGGAAGCAAAACATCATGGTGCATGTTGTGCTATTTTTTCCTTTCCCTTCCTTCATTTGGAGAGGCTTTTTTCCTTTTATGCGTATTAATCTTGCTATTGTAGGCATTGGAGATCCTTCCGAGGGGAGGTCGTACTCCTCTTGAGAGGGGGAAGGGTTGCCAGCTTCTAGGCTAAAGAACGACAACAATAAGCGAGAGACGCTTTTACAGGTGATGGCGCAAAAAGCAAGATAAAACAAGATCGGGGCTCCGGAGTGGAAACATCGTCCGAGCCTGCCGCGTCCGTGGTTCCTGGTTCTGGAAAGATGATTTCTCTATTGTTGTCGCCTTTTTTTTTGTCGAAAATACTTCGAGGGATACTAGAAACCCGGGGTTGCATACACGGGACGACCGTGCGTCGACCGGAGTTGGCCATATAAGAATTGAGAGAACTAGGTTGGTAGATGTGCGCTCGGCCTTTGAGGAAGCCCAGCGGATTCACTTCGTGGTAAGTTTCAATACAGGCCTTTCGAACTTCGCGCATTTCCTTCCTTATTGGGTTTTCTTTTGCAGTCATTCGACAAGCTTAAGTTCGGGCTGCTTCATCATGAAGCCAGGCTGTGGAAATCTCTGTATGAGGAGAGACCCCTTAGGCTCCTTTGCGATGAAAAAGAAGTCGAGTTGGTACACTTGTGGTATGAGGTGAGCCGGAGCTTGAATTATGAGAACTACTTGTAGGAGCAGGTAATTTTCTATCCCGAGTGAGCGTACATCCCGCCTTCTAGCTTCTAAGACTAACGCTTGGTTTATTTCAGTTGTAGAAAAAGACAGAGGCCCTGGAACACCTTCTGGATGAAGCTGGCCGAGCCAGACGTGACCACGATGAGCTAAAAGCTCGGGCTAAGGCTCAATCTTTAGAGGGGAAGGGTGCTCTAGCTAAAGTTCCCGCTTTTGAGGCTCAATATTGCTTAGCTCGTGATGATTCTTTGGTTCAAACAGATATGATTACGAAGCTCAAGCCAGAGCTTTTGAAGGTCAGGGATGAGATCGTTGATGCCCGGGCTGACGCCGTAATAAGCCGAACAAAGGCCGACCAGGAGATGGAGATCTATTTAAAGGACGCTACCGATGATCAAGCTAAGCTGAGAAGGATCCTCGATCGTGAAGAGTGAATTGAAGAATATGTTCGGTCTAAGCTAAGCTAGGGGTTTTGCCCTCTCAGAAGAGTTGGCGCGAGCGAGGGCAGACGAGCGTGATGCTCGGTTACTTCTGTCCGACGCTGAAGAAAGCGAGGACGCGGCTAGCAGGCCATAGCTCCCAGGGGCTGTAGAATTCGCCATCTATATATAGCATTTTCAAAGCATGTTTGTAGGTGGAGATTGTGTTTTTTTGTATACGTGTATAAAAGAAAACCTTGCGGCTTTATTTCTTCTATATCTCTTTCTGTCTTGAATTTGGCCAGGAGAACTGGTATTCGAGTTTGTAGGAATCCTTAGATTCGTTATATGGCCCCGAGGCTCATTAGGCTAACCCGTAGCCTCTTACGCACTTGGTCGATGCGACCTTTTATGTGGGCTGGCGACAATGGCTTTTATGCCTTGCTCTTATGCATATTTAGTTAACTATTTTGGGTTCAGTCTCCGAATCGTGTTTCGACTCAAGCTCATTCGACCCTCAAGTTTTGTATCCGTGCGGGCTGGCGTTCATGGCTCTTACACCTTTGGTTGAAGCGACCTTTTGTGTGGGCTGGTGGCAATGGCTCTTACGCCTTGGGTCAAAGTGACCTTTTATGTAGGCTTTATTTTTCCTTTGATTAGGATTTTTCGAAATAGTGTTTGCGTGACTCTTCGACATCTTAATAAAAAGCCTCAATTGTGAGTCGTTATATGGCGATGATCGATCACCTTAGGAGGTTTGGGTCAGAGGCTGCGTATTTTGAAGACGGTGTTTTTAGGAGCTGACATGGTCGAAGCTCGTTTGCCTATATCGAGGGTAGCCTGTTTAACCGGTTCTTTCCGAAATATATTCAGAGTAATTGAAGTCTTGCGATTTATAGCGACGGTCGGGCGTCCCCGAGTCGTGTTAGTTTGGCTGGTACAGCCTTTTAACCAGAGTCATTTGTGTTTGGCCGGAGCCTTTAAGTCCCGAGTGAAGTAGTTTCGGCATCTATATCAAGGGTTTGCCTTATTAGGGGTCTTACAAGTTCAATATATAGCCAAAACTTTGAGATCGGGTTAATGCCTTTAGTAAGGTCTTACATGTTTTTCAAGCCTTTGAGGTCTTACAGTTTTGGATACTTGGTACAAGTATGGTTCATGCCTTGCTTGAGGTCTTACAGATATTGTTGTTGCCTTATATAGGTCTTACGAGACCGAGGATGCTCGCATGTGGCCTTACGGCCTCGGGCTTTGATAAGGCGATGGAGATGGCACTTGACCGCAATCCCCGAGCTGTCAAGGGTTTCTTGACTCGGGAGCCATTACTTATAAATATGGTATTGCCTTATTGAGGGATTACAATTTCAAAATTTCCGAGCCGGAGGTCATTTAAGTTTTTAACGCCAGTCCCCGAGTGTTCGGGTCGTCTTTTGGCTTTAGAGCTATTTTGCGATGTTTTTGCCTCATTGAGGGCTTACGAGCTCGAAGCTCCGACTCGGCGGTTGCATTTTTATGAATTGTTGACGCCAGTTTGGGACACTTTCATCCTTGGAGACGTTTCGTGATTTTCATATTGCCTCGCTATTGTTGACGCCAGTCCTCGAGTGTTCGGGTCATTTTCGACGGAGTAGTCGCTATTGCGAAAATGATGAGTTTCTCTTAGAGTGTGAGATGCTTTGATAAAAGGTATTCTTTGATTACTTAATACGAGTATACATGTTTTTACCATCGGGGTCCCGGCTATACGGACACGATTCGTTCGACCGTTTGGCTTGGTACATCATTTTCCTATTGGGGCCCCATTTGGTGTTTCTTGGTCTTTCCGAGTGGATGGCCTTCCGAGGGGATGCCCCTCAGTGATCGAGGTTTATTTCAAAAGAAGACCTGAATGCTTGTTGGGTCTTCCTTAGGTAGCATATGGATGTTGTCTCGTTAAAAACCTTGCCGGTAAAACCCTTTTCGGGATAAAAACCCGGTCGAAGGAAAAGAGTGCAACGCATGCTTTTGAAACCTAAGGCTTTCGAGTTAGAGAGTGCTTTGGCCATTTCGGTCGGGCGCCTGCATAAGGGTTAGTGTGAAATATAAAATGAAAAGGGAGATGGTTATACCTTAGTGTGGGATGTGCCAGTGATGTTTCGAGGTCCGATATGTCCTAGTCACTTGTCATGAGGATGCGGTACGGTCCTTTACTTTGTTTAATCGGGCTTAACTGAAGATGTAATTTAATTACCCTTTGGCTCCTTTGCGAGTGGAGGTACTGGTGTCGGCTCCACATCGTGCACCGCGAACATTTCTCTCGCCGCATGTTGTTCCCCATAGACAGATTTAATCCCATCCTTTGTTGGGAATTTCATCATTTGGAGGAGGGTGGATGGTACTGCTCTCATGCAGTGTATCCACGGCCGTCCAAACAAGGCGTTGTACCTCATGTCTCCTTCGATGACATGGAATTTGATGTTTTGGGTTGTTCCGGCCACGTGGACTGGAAGGGTGATTTCTCCTTTCGTTGTTTCACTTGCCATGTTGAATCCGTTGAGGACTCGAGCGGCGGGCACGATTTGGTCATGCAGTTCGAGCCGCTCTATTACCCTCCACCTAACAATGTTGTCCGAGCTACCTAGATCCACGAGTATACGTTTTATTTGAAATGTATTTACGAGGAAAGAAATTACTAGTGCGTCATTGTGAGGTTGAGACAAGGTCTCGGTATCCTTTTCGCTGAATGTGAGGGCATCCTCGGGTATATACCTCCGGGTTCGCTTTTCCTGGTGATGGATATTTTTGTCCTTCTTATCACAGGCTCCTGTGGGGCATCGATGCCTCCTAAGATCATGTGGATGACATGTTGTGGCTCATTTGTTTCGTTTTTCTTGGCCGCCTCTCTTTCTCGGAACTGATTTTTGGCTCGGCACTAAGGAATTCTTGGAGGTGACCTTTGTTAAGTAGTTGGGCTACCTCTTCTCGGAGTTGGTGGCAATCCTCGGTCCTGTGGCCGTGCGTGTTGTGAAATTCACACTCTAAGTTGTGATTTCTTTGCGAAGGATATGATTGTAAAGGCTTGTGCCATCTGGCGTCTCTAATTTTACTGATGGCGAACACGATGTCCGATACATCGACGTTGAAGTTGTATTCTAATAAGCGTGGTTCCTCTGTTGGCCCTGCGTTCCTATCGAATCTAGCTCTGGTGATGAGTCCCCGAGGATTCTGTCCTCGATCTATCCTTTGATCGTTGCGAGGTGGGTTGCACCTCGGGGCATTCTTTTAGTCTTCAGTGTATGGCTGATATCTTTCTTTGTTTGGCTTTGGCTCCTTCGCCAGAAGCCTTCTTGGGTATACTGAGCTCGAGGGGGCTCCTAGCTGGTCGTCTTCGACCTTGATCTTCGACTGGTATCGGTTGTGGACGTTCGACCAGGTCGCAGCGAGATACTCGACCAAATTCTATTTCAATTGCTTTGCGCCTTTTCTATAAATGGGGGCCTTTTGGGATCAGCCTTTTATCCAAGTACCTATCCATTCCTCCTTTCTCGCTATCTTTATTCTTTGTTGTTCACCATGTTTGAGGCCCATGGCCTCAAGATTGTATGGCAGTACTTTTATCAGGCATGCCTGTCTCCTGGACCTTCTCTAGTTGAGCGAGATTACGCTATCTTTTTGTTGTTGTTGTTGCTGTCGTCATTGGCTTAGAACGACGAAGTAGAGGGCCGATTTCCTCCGACTCGAGGAAATATTTGGATTATACACCGCTGCTCAAGAGGGGGCTCGGACGATATATTGCTGCTCGCCTACCCTAATTATTCGGTGTGGCACCTCACTCCCTTTGCTTTCCATGGAGTGAGGTGTTACTATCTACTAACTGTTGCATCCCGCACCGGGGCAACGTCTCAAGAAGTGGCTTTATAATAATAGCCTGGCGAAATCCACATTAGCCAGATTTTTCACCCAGCCACTTCTTCTTTCCTTCCTGCCTTTTCCGCGTCTCTTTGATTTTCTCCATCGCTTCTATCTTCGTCGTCTATCCTTTTTGAGATGCCATTATGGGGAATCGAGATAATACTCCCGAAGGGATTTTGCTTGGAAGATATTGTCTTTAAGGATGCGTGCCTGAGGAGATGATGCCCGAAAATGTCACTGTAGAGGATGCACCTTTGAGAATAGGCTAGGCTCTTAGGCTTTTACTATAAGTACACCTTCCTGCTTCATTGTTTCCGTCTAAAGACCCTACGTGGGCTTTTATAATCATATGTAAGGACCCCTCTTGGGCTTTTGTAATTGAATGTTCATGAATGCGAAGATATTTCTTTAATTTGGTCTCCGATGCTTGCTATACTCCCTTTCATTTATGTTCACGGAGATTCTGAATACGTGATTCTATCGGTTAGTGCCCATATCGAACCCAGAAGCGAGTGTTCTTTCTTACTTTCGGTTGATAAAAAACGGCTTCCTGCGGAATCCTTTATTGTTCCTCGGGCCAAACCTGGATTGATCCGATAGAATCGGTTCGTCGCGATCTTCACTATGAGTCGGATGGAAGTAGGGCTTCGAACCCCTAAACTGGGACTTAGTCTTTAGACCTCCGAGAGCTGTCCCCAAGTGAGGGTTGACTCGGGAAATTTAGAAACTTGTCTTGAACTTGATATATGTAACCTTAAGGCATTGTAGATAGGTCCCGGAAGAGGGAAGGCTCGGTTTTAGATGATATCCCAGGGTAAAAACATTATGGATGGAGCTTGAAGTGATTATTCCTCTTGGAGCCTAACTCCTTATTGATAGAGGTCCTCGAAGTTGGGTACCACCTCGGGACCGATAATAACGTCGTAGGTCTTTTTAGAGCCTAAATTCTTGCTGATTAAAGTTCTCGAGGCTGGGTACCACTTCGGGACTAGCGAAGGTGTTATTGGCGTCATGGATCCAAACCTTGTTCTAATGAAGGTCCTCGAGGTTGTGTACCACCTCGGAACTGGAGAAGGTGTTATTGGCTTCTTGGAGCCTAACCTTATTTTGATGGAGGTCCTCGAGGTTGGGTACCACCTCGGAACTGGAGAAGGTGTTATTGGCTTCTTGGAGCCTAACCTTGTTCTGATGGAGGTCTTCGAGGTCGGGTACCACCTCGGTACTAGATAAGGTGTTATTGGATTCCTGGAGCCTAACCTTGTTCTAATGGAAGTCCTCAAGGTCGGGTACCACCTCGGGACTGGATAAGGTGTTTTTGGATTCATGGAGCCTAACCTTGTTTTGATAGAGGTCCTCGAGGTCGGGTACCACGTCGAGACTGGAGAAGATGTTATTGTCTTCCTGGAGCCTAACCTTGTTCCGATGGAGGTCCTCGAGGTCGGGTACCACCTCAGGATTTGCGATGATGCCAATGGCGTCGATTAGTGTTTCTAACCATCTTTGAGGCAGGAGGATCGTCGCTACTTCTTCCATGTATAAATATAGGGTTGTCTCTGCTCTTTTTTGGAGATCCTACCATTTTAAACAGTTACCCTTATTTTTCAACGCCAGCCTTTCGGTATTTCAGCACTAACGTTCTTGCACATATTCCTGCTTTTTAGTTCTCTAATTTCATGACCGCCATGGCTGCTATGTCGGGGTCTGCTCGACAGAGAGGGGAGAGCTCTAACTCTGGCATCCAGGACCAACGGGAACACACCTTGAAGACTACTTCTTTGATAGGAGAATAACATATAGAGTTAGTGAGAAAAGACTGTGGATGGGGGGAGAAAGTGATGTTACAGGCATTTTCCCCGGGTGAGGGCATCACGGATCATGCCGATGGGTTCTTGAATGTGTACATGTATCCTTTGACACTGGGCCCCCTTGATAGGGTTGTGCTCGACTTCTGCTTAGAGTATCGGGTTACCTTAGCGCAGGTCCATCCGTCATTTTGGCAAACGGTGTTGATGGTGAGATTTTTCGCGGAGAAGGCGGGGCTTGAATTTTTGCCCAGTCATCTTATTAGGTTGTACCGACCCTTTCACCATCGTGGTTTGCTAACCTTGCGATGTCGATTGACTACGCCCTTCGTTGTTGATGACGAGGAAGAAGGATATTGGGGATGGATGAGTCATTTCGTCCAAGTGCGGACCACTGACATTATACCCATTGAGCTTATGCCATTCCCTTAGGAATGGAATTATACACGTAAGTGGTGCATTTTGCGCTTTCTCAGTTTTTCATATAGCGAGAACTGGTTTCGTAACCGTGCCTTCCTTTCTTCTTCTACAGCGATTTCATGGGCACCGGTCGATGTTCCTGATCTGCTGGATTGGGTCCGAGATTTTGCGATCCATTCGACCTGTAATGAGCGCAACTGGTGAGCTTTGCCCGGGGTGGATGGGAAGAAAAATACCATGGTGAGTGCTATGCTATTCTTTCTTTTCCCTTCTTTCATGTGGAGAAGCATATCCCTTTCACGCATATTAATCTTTTTGTTGTAAGCATTGGAAAGACTTTCGAGGCGAGGCCGCATTCCTTTCGAGAGGGGGAAGGGTTGCCATCTCCCAGGATGAAGAACGGTAAAAATGAATGAGAGGTGCTTTCACAGGTCGATGACGCTCAAAGTAAGGCGGAGCGGGACCAGGGCTTCAAAACGGAAGCATCATCCGAGTCTTATGTGTCCGCGGCTCCTGGTTCTAGAAAAAGGGTTTCTCCATTATTGTCACCTTTTTTTTCTGTCGATAGTATTTCGGGAGGTACTAGAAAACTGGGGTCGCATAAACCGAGCGACAGTGCTTCAACCGGAGTTGGCTTTTTCAAGTCCGAAGGGACTAGATTGGCAGGTGTGCACTCGGCCTTCGAGGAAGCCCAACAGCTTCACTTTGTGGTGAGTTTTGGTACAAGTTTTTTGAGCTTCGCGCCTTCCCTTCCTTATTGAGTTTTCTTTTGAAGGCATTCGACAAACTTAAGTTCGACATGCTACTTTGTGAAGCCAGGGTATGGAAAGCTCTGGATGAGGAGAGATCCCTTAGGCTCCTTTATGATGAAAAAGAAGTCAAGTTGGTACATTTGTTGTATGAGATGGGCCAGAGCTTGAATTACGAGAACCACCTGAAGGAGCAGGTAGTTTTCTGCCCAGGGTGAGTGTGCACTCCGCCTCCTGGTTCCTGAGGAAAATACTTAGTTTATTTCAGTTGCAGAAAAATACGGAGGCCCTAGAGCGCCTTCGAGATGAAGTTGGTCAGGCTAGGCGGGAGCATGATGAGCTGAAAACTCGGGCGGAGGCTCAAGCTTTAGAGGGGAAGGAAACTCTGGCCAAAGTTCCTGCTTTTGAAGCTCAACTTTGCCTAGCTCGTGATAATGCTTCGGCTCAAACTGACATGATTGCGAAGCTTGAGTCCGAGCTTTCGAAGGTCAAGGCTGAGATCGTTGATGCTCGGGCAGAAGCTGCGATGAGCCGGACTAAGGCTGCCCGGGATATGGCGATCTATTTAGAGGATGTTGCCGATGCTCAAGCTGAGCTGAGAAGGATCCTCGACCGTGAAAGGAGGGTTGAAGAATATGCTTCTTGCAAATCTCGAAGAAAGGCCATCGAAGAGATATGTACTAGGGGCTTTGCCCTCTCGAAGGAATTGGTGCTAGAAAGGGTAGATGAGCATGATTCTCGGTTGCTTTTGCCCGATGCCGAAGAAAACGAAGATGAGGGTGCCAGGCTATAGATCTCGGGGCGGGGGGGGGGGGGCATAGATTTTGTCGTCTGTATGTAGCACTTTCGTATCATGTTTGTAGATGGATATTGTGCTACTTCGCATATGTGTATGAAAGAAAACCTCACAACTTTATATCATTTGTATCTTTTTTCTGCCTTGAATTTGGCTAGGTGGACTAGTCTTTGAGTTGGTAGGAATCCTTAGAGTCGTGATAAGGCCTCGGGGCTCGTCAGACTGGTCCAAAGGCTCTTACGTACTTTCGCTCTTAGGTATATTTAGGCCACTTATTTTGGGATCAGTCCCCGAGCCGTGCATCAACTCGAGGTTTTTTTACCTTTGAATGGCCGAAAGATTTGGAGGCACTATCTCTACGACGTGTCTTGTGAGGTGTTTACAGATTATCCAAGTCTTCAACACTTGTTCAAGCAAAAGGATCTAAATTTGAGGCAACATAGATGGTTGGTGTTGTTAAAAGACTATGATATTACCATTTTGTATCATCCCTAGAAGGCCAATGCTGTGGCCGATTCTTTGGTGAGAGGCCAAGTGTTGGGTAACCTTGCATACATTTCTGTTGGTGAGAGACCACTTGCATCAAATTTTCAGGCCTTGGCCAATCAGTTCGTGAGGTTAGATCTGTGGGAACCTAGCCGAGTTCTAGCTTGTGTGATTTCTCGATCTTTTTTATACGATCACATCAGAGAGCGGTTAGCTTCAGAGGCTTGAGATTCCTGAGTAGAAATGGGAGATTACCGTGTACTTCATTGTTTGGCTCCTACGGACTTTCAAGAAATTTGATGCTACTTAGGTGATTGTGGACTAGTTGACTAAGTTCGTGCATTTCATTCTATTTAGGACTACCTATTCTTTGCAACGACTTTCTGAGATCTATGTTAATGAGATTGTTTGCTTTGGTAGTGTGTCGATGTCTATTATTTCATATTAGGGCGTAGTTCACATCGCAGTTTTGGAGAGCAATGCAGCAAGAGTTAGGCACACAGGTTGAGTTGAGTACAATATTCCATCCTAATATGTACTAACAATCCAAGCGCACCATTCAAATATTGAAGGATATTCTACACGCTTGTGTAATGAATTTTGGGGGTTCTTGGGATCAGTATCTACCGCTTAAAGAGTTTGCCTACAACAATAACTACCAATCGAGTATTCAGAAGGCTCCGTATGAGGCCTTTTAAGGGAGGCAGTGTCAGTCTCCGATTAATTGATTTGAGTCGGGTGAGGCCAGGATATTGGCTACTGACTTGGTTTAGGATGCTTTGGAAAATATTAAGTTGATTAGAGACTGGCTTCGCACAGCATAGTCTAGATAGAAGAGTTACACCGATTGGAAGTTTTGTGATGTTGCCTACATGGTTGGGAGAAGGTATTGCTCATAGTTTCACCCATGAAGGGTGTTATGAGGTTCGGGAAGAAGGGCAAGTTGAGCCCTCGGTATATTGGCCCTTTTGTGGTGCTTGAGAGGATTGGAGAGGTGGCTTTCAAGATAGCATTGCCACCTAGTCTATCGAGTATTCATCTAGTGTTTCATGTTTCCGTGCTCCAGAAGTGTTTCAGTGATTCGTCTCATGTTTTAGATATCAACACGGTTCAGTTAGATGGTGATTTGACTTATGATGTGGAGCTGGTGGCCATTTTTGATTGACAGGTTTGAAAGTTGGGTTAATATTAACTTCAGTGAAGGTACAATGGAGAGGTCACCAAGCCAAGGAGGCTACTTGGGAGACCGACCGTGAGACGCGGAGCAGATATCCACACCTATATGAGACCCTATGTATGATTCTTCACCCGTTCGAGAACAAACATTTGCTTAAGAGGGGGAGAATGTAACGACCCGATCGGTCGTTTTGAGTATTATATCCATGTTCCCCCATTTATTGCTTATTCTATGTTCATTTGTTGTTATTTGACTTGCCGGGTTGGTTGGTTTGGTTCCGGGAATGTTTTGGAATAAATTGGGACGTTTAGTCCCAAGGTAAGAAGCCTAGGCTGAAAGAGTTGACCGGATATGTAAATGAATTTGGAATAGTGTTTTAATGATTCTGCTACACCTGTAAGGTGATTTTGGACTTAGAAGTATGTCTAGATATTGATTTGAAGGTCCGTAGGTGATTTTTCTTGAATTGGCGAAAGTTCGAAAATGTTGAAGTTTTGAGAGTTGAGAAGTTTGACTTAGAGTTGTCTTTATGGTCACCGGGCTCGGATTGTAGTTCTTGAAGTTGGAATAGGTACGTAGTGTATTTATGACATGTGCGCAAATTTGAGGTCAATCGGAGTTGGTTTGATAGGTTTTGGCATCGATTGTAGAAGTTGGAAATCCACTAGTTTCATTTGCCTTGAATTGTGGTGCAATTCATGTTTTTGATGTCGTTTGAAGTAATTTGAGGCTTAGACTGAGTCAGTATAGTGTTTTATGACTTTTGGTAGGTTTGGATCGGGTTCCAGGGACCTTGGGTGAGATTCAGATTGAAAATGAATTGAAATTTGAACTTAGATGATTGCCAAAGTAGCTGAAGTCTAGTGTCATCGCACATGTGGAGGGAGTATGTAAATGAATTCATCGCACATGTCTAGTGTCATCGCACATTTTGGAATAAATTGGGACGTTTAGTCCCAAGGTAAGAAGCCTAGGCTGAAAGAGTTGACCGGATATGTAAATGAATTCGGAATAGTGTTTTAATGATTCTGCTACACCTGTAAGGTGATTTTGGACTTAGAAGTATGTCTAGATATTGATTTGAAGGTCCGTAGGTGATTTTTCTTGAATTGGCGAAAGTTCGAAAAGGTTGAAGTTTTGAGAGTTGAGAAGTTTGACTTAGAGTTGACTTTGTGGTCACCGGGCTCGGATTGTAGTTCTTGAAGTTGGAATAGGTACGTAGTGTATTTATGACATGTGCACAAATTTGAGGTCAATCGGAGTTGGTTTGATAGGTTTTGGCATGAATTGTACAAGTTGGAAATCCACTAGTTTCATTTGCCTTGAATTGTGGTGCAATTCATGTTTTTGATATCGTTTGAAGTAATTTGAGGCTTAGACTGAGTTAGTATAGTGTTTTATGACTTTTGTAGGTTTGGATCGGGTTCCGGGGACCTTGGGTGAGATTTAGATTGAAAATGAATTGAAATTTGAACTTAGATGATTGCCAAAGTAGCTGAAGTCTAGTGTCATCGCACATGTGGGGGGAGTATCCATAGGTGCGGTCACGTAGGTGAGGGTGAGTCATCGCAGGTGCGAGATTTGGGGAGGAGGCCTAGGAGTGCAGGTGTGAGGAATATTCGACTCCTGTTAGGTCGCAGAAGCGGAAGTGGGGCTCTAAAGGAATGTGAGCAGAAGTGCACCCGCATGTGTGGGCAAGGAACCACAAAGGCGGTTGGCTAGCCATAAGTGACTTCCACATAAGCGGAGTTGTGACCGCAGAAGTAGTACCATAGAAGTGAAGAAAGGGCTCACTGGTGCGAGATGCCTGGCAGATTATATAAATCGATGGTTTTGAGGATTTTCTCATTTTTTTACTCTGGGAGCTCGAATTGAGGTAATTCTTGAAGGGGTTTTCACTATATTTCATGAGGTTAGCAACTCTTGATCGCTTTATCTATTAATATTGAATAACATTTAAATTTTCCCCATAGATTTTGAGGTGAACTTTGGGGATTTGAGTGTTGATTTATGGTCGGAATTGGATGATTTTGGTATGGCAGGATTACGAGATGTGGGACCGAGGTTGACATTTTGTCTTTTGTTAAAGAACTTAGCTTTGTCGAATGGAATTGATTTGTATATCTAGTATTGATTATATGATGTTTTGTGGCTAGATTCGAGTTGTTCGGTGGCCGATTCGCGAGGTAAGGGCTTGGTGGAGTAGAAGTTTGCGCGGTTTTAGGTAAGTAACACTTCTAAACTTGGTACTGAGGGTATGAATCCCTGAATTACGTGTTATGTGGTTGGTGTTTAGGTGACACACATGCGATACTGTGTAGATATCAAACCTTATTGCTATTCATGTAATCCCTATATGTTGGAGTAATTGAGCTGTAATCCATGTTAGAAATCATGTTTAGGCTATATTCTTACTCTATTAGGAACCGCTAAGGTCATTTCTGCTGTCAAATTATCTTCTTAATATGCAGTTTTATACTCAGTCACATTCATCATGTGCATATCATATCTCAGTCTCTGTTATCATTTATTGTTACATCATATTATCATTGTTTTGGCAGATTGTCATGAGATTTGTGAGTCAGAGAGATTGGAGAGATTGATGACTGAGTCGGGGCCTGAGGGCCGGATTGTGAGTGATATTGATGGGATCAGGCTGCATATCGTAGCATGCTTTATTGATTCATGATGGGATAAAACTGCACGCCCTAACAAATATTGTTGATTAATGATGGGATAGGGCTGCACGCCGCAATAGGTTTAATAAGCACTTGGGTTGATCGCATATCTATCCTTTAAATCTTTTAGCTGGAGATTCTACGGCGCATTATGTGATCGCAAAAAAGGTCTGTGGGCCGCATAACGACCGCAGAGTGGGATAGACCATCCCAGTTTAGGAGGGCCATTTTGCGACCCATTTTGCAGACTATAGAAGCATTATGCGGTTGCATATGCGACTGCAGATCCTTTTCCGAGGCTTCATTTTTTTGGCTTTTCCAACCCGACCCTACTTTGATAAATAGATGCAATGGGCCATTTTTGAGCTAAAATGTGATATTTTGAGAGTGACAGAGTGCCTAGAGTGGGAGAGTGATCTTCAACCAATTGTCCACCAATTCTTGCTCAAACGTTGGAAGATTATCAAGTAAAAACTCACCAGGTCTTCATCCTAAAGGTAAAATTCTTACCCTAGCCCTTAATTCTGAAATTTAAATAAATATGGGTAGTTAGCAAGTTAATTCATGGGTATGAGAGTTGTTCATTTTTCATGCATGTGTTCAAAGGTTGTAGGAAGATGTGAGCTAAAAATAGTAAGGAATAGGTTTTAGGATGAGTAAAGCTTCCATAAAAGGACCTTGAACCCCTAATGCACACTTAGTGGTTGATGAAATGCTCAAATGAGCTGGAACCATGATCATTTTTCTAATTTTGGTTCAATTTGTTATTTTTCTAAAATAGATTGAAGTTGCTAATAAATTCTGGAATATTTTAGAGTTGAGGAAGCTCGATTGAGGTATGTTGGCTAAACCCCCTCTTCTTAGAATTGAATCCCACGGTATTCATGTAATTAGTGTAAGTCACAAATTGATCATTATAAAATTGGTTATTCTGAACAAACTCATGCTGAAACATATATATTCAATATGTGTTCCAAATGCTTATATCATGCTATGTTATCACTTGAGAATATATTCAAAGTAGGGACTGTGTTATAAATATTATGATTTCAAGTAAAGTTTGAATGAAGGTTGTTATGCCAAGTTATGTGAAAATCTCTATATGCATAAGACTCCTAATTCCTCCCATCTGTACTTGAGGTCTTGAATTGAAATGCCTTGTTGTTGACAATGACGATGATGTTTGAAAATGAATAAGGTGAGTACGAAATATGAAATACGGCCAAGTGTTAAGGATGACATTATAATTGTAGCCACTTTTGCCAATGAATCAAAAAGATATGATTGATAGAAAAAGGTAATGTTTCGGGTGAGACAACCTAGCTGATCGGGCAGTGATCGGACGACATGCCGCATACATGGTGGTGACTGTATTGCAAATTGAGATTGGAATTCTAATTGTGGTAGATGTCTCAAATGAGATGACCTAGCCGACTGGGTCATGATCGGACTCCGTAAAATAGTACGGTCATATTGAGAATGATGGTATATCGGTACTAAAGATCTCCCAACCTAATAACATGGAAATTTACTTGAGTACTTATGTGGTTCCTAACTTGATGTTTTGGTATTGTTTGAGGCTTCTATTGGTTTCATGATTGCTTATCCCTTGTATTATCATTCTTTCTATTGAGATGGTGTTTAGTTATACATACTAGTACTATTCGACAGTACTAACATCCCTTTTGTCGGGGGTGCTACATCTTTAAATGGATGCAGGTGGTTCCATATAAGACGGTGTTGATCAGCAATAGTGGTACACCCTCTTTCCAGGAGACATGATGAGCCCCATTTCATCCCGGGATCATGTATCTTTTGTTCATTAAGTTATCATATTTTGAGGTATAGCTGGAGCCTTATTGCTGGCACTATCATTGTACTCCTTTGTACCTATTAGACGTAGTGTGAGTTGTATGTCAGTGTTGGGGAAAGTAAAAAAATTCATGTTATGTGTAAATCACTTGTTCAACTCAGACTATGAAAGTGCATGTATTTCTGAGACATTAAAACGAAGTAACTAATGGTAATGATTTGGTATTGTATACATTATCTCCCTATTGTCTAATCAATAAAACTATGTCTTCTCTTTGTTCATGAGTGAGTTTGGGTAGGAAGTATCTAACAGGCTTGCTCGGCCGGGTTCACTCAGTTGAGCGCGCTCCCCGAGTTTGGGGCATGGCACATTAGGTATAGTATGAAAAATTAAGTTATTTTATTTATTGGTATCTTATTATTTCATTAGACTGAGGTTGACTATTATTTGGCATACATAGCGGGTTGGGTTAGGTGCAATCACGACGAGGTGGATTTTGGATCGTGAAAGCAAATAATCAGAAATCGCATACCTCAAAATCTTGTAAGAAAACCTACAAGAACAATCGCCTCTCTCCAAGTCTAGGGTTTAGAATATGAGAGTATGAGCGCAAATCCCCCAAATCCTAACATAAATCTTATTGCAGATGTTGTATTTGCAACTAGAGGCTCACAAATGGGACCTCAAGCTAGCAAATGTGAACTCCGTTTGGCCTAGCCAATGTTGCCATTGCGACCAAACACTTCGCAAATGGGCCAACAACTGCCAATTCCAAAATCAACACTAGATCCTCGTTAAAAGGGAACAAAATCCTCAGAGTTTAACAGTCGCAAATGTGAGGTCCTCCCACTTTGGTAAGGTTGCATAAATCGACAACACCCTTGCAAATACGATGGTCTCATTTGCGACCAAACCCACCATCTCAATTGTGAAGAACCTGAACTAGCACAAGTCAACTTAGCAAAAATAATGTGAAACCAATCCGAAATTTATTTGAGCCGCTCGGGACTTTGTCCAATTATACAAACAAGTCCAAATACCTTATCCAAACTTATTCAAACGTTCGAAATACCACAAATGATATTAAAACCGAGAATCGAAGATCAAATCATTCTCTTATATTTTAAACCTTCAAATTTTGCCGGACACGTCCGAATCACACTTAGACATTGCAGATCAGATCCAAACTTTGAACATAAGTTCCAATACACCAAATAAACCTATCCAATGTCTCAAACCCACAAAAAGAGTCTGATAACCGAAGTTGATTTCCCGGCAAACCATTGAACTCTCCAATTCTTCAAATTGCCAACTTTCGAAAAATAGAGCCCACGCCTTCTGGGAACATCTAAATTCAAATCATAACATACGCCTAGTTCCAAAATCACCATACGAACCTAAAGAAACCATCATATCCCGATTATGAGATTGTTTACTCATAAGTCAAACCCTAGTCAGTTCCTAAAGCTTTTGAATTGAGAATTACTCTATCAAATAAATCATGAACTTCCCAAAAATCCAAATCAATCATACACACAAGTCATAATATATATTATGAAGCTACTCAAAGTCTCAAACCACCAAACCGAATGCTAGCTCTCCAAATGACCATTTGGGTCGTTACATATGGATACTCGATATGAACTAACATTATAGCATGTAAGTTTTATGTGCAGTCAAGATGATTATATCATGAAGTTTCTAATGTGCAGTTACTGTGATATTGATAATGCTATGGCACATGAGTTCTCCGTGTGAGTGTTATTGAGCCTTTGCTGCTTGATTGAGCCATAGAGATATTACACGCTTGAACTTGGATTCGTCCCTCTAGAGTCAAGTGATCACCCATGCTACATTGAGCCTTGAGAGCGTAGCTACATTGATTTTCATGGTCTATGTTGAAAGATTGAGACTCCTATTGGTACATGTATGTGTAAGAGGTAATAATGTATAGTTGATCCGTGGGCATGCATAGACATTCTACGTTCATGTAGAAGCATTCATATAAATTCTAGTTGATGCATGTCATATTTACATACATATTATATATATTTGCCTCATTTATCAGAGAAACTTATCTTTGTCATATCAGGCATAATTGGTGCACTAGATCATATCTTATTATACTTATTCAGAGCAGAATTATATTATTCTTTGACTGTGCACCTTACTATTCATGATTTAATATTTTGAGTATTTTTTTATTTTATTCCTGTTATTGACTAATTATCATAAGAGTAAGCATTTATTGTTGACCCCTCGCTAGTACTTCTTCAAGGTTAGAGTTGATACTTACTGAGTATATGGGATTGATTGTACCCGTACTATACTTCTACACCACGTGTGAACAATAAGACATCAATATCAGCGGGGAGCAGAAGCGTGTCCAATAACTTTATAAAGAGACTCGAGGTAGTGTTGCATGATCGCTCGCATGCCTTTGAAGTTACTTCTTCTTTATTTTTAAAATGTACATAATTTTAGATAGTATTATATTTATTTTTCTAATTTATAGTTGTATGAATCATATATTATAGTGTACTTAGTGACAACGACTTTTGGGGGTTATTTTACCAGATATTTTGGATTCGTTATATCAATTATGTCAATCCCCAAACATGAAGAGGCGTGGCCGGCACCCGGTGCCGTACTCGGTCCGAGCGTACCACTCTGTAACTGTGGACTCTAAGGGGTAACCCTCAACTTAGACCGATGAAGCCATATACTAAATCTTCTGAAAATAACATCTCTCTCATCTATGGGTTAAACATACCCAAAAGTTCATATATATATAATTGTAGAGGCTGACGAGGCCGCCATAAATATTTATTGATATACAAACTATACAGAACTTGTCTACAAGCCTCTAGAGATAACTGAACTGTACCATGGTACGGCAGGGCCTCGACCTACCCATCAAATCTGTATATATAAAATGGACTCCAAGATCTAGACCTAGTAACTCCGAGAAAGTGGATCTTACCAACCAAGCTAATGTTTGACTCTGTCTTCTGGGAGGGTCTGTCCAACTGTCAATGAGGACCTGCAAGCCTCAAATGTAGCGTCCCTGGAAAAATGGACGTTAGTACAAAATAATGTACCGAGTAGCTCAACATGCCTATATATTTATATATAGTGAAAATGGACCTCGGTATATAACTCACCATCTGATCAGAGGTTGCCCAATAGGGGCCTGCCCATCGATTATAGCTCAATTGTAGTGAAATACTGTAATACTATATATAAATATATAAACTTTCTGCTCTCTTGGCTGATAAAAGTCAAAACTAAACTGAATATGAAGTCCCGATAAGGGAGAATACTGTAACTTATGAAACTATAATAGTGTATATAAATTCGGGAGTATGAACTTCTCGTTATGCCTCGTTATCAAACACATGTAATTACAAGATTATGCCAAAATAAAAGAAGGGCTTAGTATAATTCGCCTCTACGCACCTTAATCTACAACAATGATAATAATACTATTTTCAAGTTATGAAAGATAGAACTATCGCACAACGGACGACAATCTTATTTTGTATAAAAACTCGAACTCACGGCTTCCGATCACCGTCCCGTGAGTTCTTACAAGTATAGAATGACTTACCATGAATTTACAACAGAAAAAATGGATGAAAGAAAGCAGTAAAATTACCTTATTTGTTGGATAACTCATCCCTTATCTTGGTTCTTCTAACTCTAGGTTTTTCCCCCAATTAGAATTTGAAAGGGAGAAAAAATAACTTAGGGTTTGTGGGTAATTTTTGGGAGGAAGTTTGCAGGGGTTTTGGTCTGGTTATTTGTGATATATAATGAGATTTATATTGAATGAGATAAGCCCTTAAATGGGCTCTTTGGTTTACCCGAAATGTCCTCCTTTTGGGCTCTCATTTAACCAAGTAGGTGACATACCTAGTTGTCACCTAGCAGCCTGTGCAGTCTTGCAAAAATGCATATATCTCTCTACTCCAATATTGTATTGATAAAATGTTCAATTCGTTAGAAAATAAACTCATAGAGCTTCAATTTGATCGGTGGAACACCCTATAAATCCAAGCATAATGGGAGAAAATCACAGTTACATTTGACCTAAGTTTCAACACATTTATGAATGTAACTTGTCATGACCTTTTCCAACTTTTGTTCCACACCTCACTTGACTTCAAATTATAAAAAATGTGTATCATACGACTAACATAACTCATAACATAATCTCCTTTTAATTTAAACACCATATTCTCGCTCCAAAAATACATCTTACAACATTCCCAACTTGTCGACTTTCGACGAAATTTATTTTCTTCAATTCATTGAGCTTCGAAGCCTTCAAACCCTCTTGGTACTTGGTATTCATGATCTTAAATATTTGTAACCTCCATTGTAAAATGGTTAACTTACTTTATGTACTTTCAAAGTTGATCTCATTTATGAGCTTACATTAATTGACTTATGAATACTCTCACATATGAAAACATGGGGTGTAACATCATTCCCCCCTCTGGAACATTCGTCCTCGAATGTTGATTGATGTGCCTATTAGTCTCATAACTCATATCTCTTACGAATATTTTAATACTGTCCTTTCAATCTAGGCAACTATTTTGTGTATAAATTTGAAGGTAGGGCATTCCCCCTTTTAGGTCATGTTTCTCACACCATGACTTGTTGTCGGAATTCTTCAAATCTCGTAGTTGTTGCGACCTTCTATCGTGCAGCATGTATGTGCACCTATGCGACTCTTCTCTCCTACTTCCTCCGGCTTTAAGCCAATCTCTAGGCCTCACTTTCTGAATATATACAAACTATGGCAAGTTGTCCCTCTAGGCTTCTATAGGTGTACTGAAGTCCTTCGCTTGGTACTTTGTCGAACTTACGACTATTGCTATATATTGTTTCATAGCCTTGTATGTCTATCCTGATGGCTTTACTACATTTAGGTAGGTTATACTATACCATAACACTTACTTCGGTTTATTATTACCGAGGTTTACTACCCAACTCCAGGTTACTCTCTCGCTTCTTATCCTATAAGTATAAATCTATGTCCTTTAGTACTTCCTCATTACTATTCATCTTAAGAATAACAAACAAATCTCATCTCATACTTTGGAACTTGTACCCATCTATTGTTGATTCACCTTAATGTTGATCTATAACCTGTCATTGATCACTTGAAACCTCTTTTGTAATACATGTTATTAGGGCTCACGTTGCATCGAGGAACATCTGAAGTTATTTTCCCGATCCACCTAGGGACAATACAATACTTAATTAATTGTATTTCATAGCATCCCAACGTGATCCATCTTATGGAGGTATTTTAATCATGTACAATTCATGAAATCCCTTTTCTTTGCATCATTACCCAATCAAAGGTCTAAACTCATCCTCTTATCTATCACAATTACAGCCTTATTCTACAATTAGGGATTCCATCTTTTCTATATTCTCCTATTCTTAAACTCCTATGAGTTCACTCATGCTATACTGAGATTTTTATAACTTTATGGAAACCATCAGCTCTCTTGTTGTGATGGGTGTAATCCCGAGGACTAACCTATTTTTGTCACCTTCTCACTCACCTTTTCTTATCCTTACTCCTGTACACCTATGGCCTTTTTGCTATACCATACTTTAGCTTGTGACCTACACATATCTATTTATAGCACCCACAGCCTTCCTTTAACTTTCTAACGCCATACATTTCCTTATGTTATTCTGGAACCTTAAGTGAAATATCACGCCATATCTAGCACTTCTGTACTCTCTTAACTAGACATCTCGGTACCTAGAAACTGTTGGGTGGAAGATATGCTATTGACGAAACAACTATCATTTCTTGATATGGAATTATGATGCTTCCAGCCCTCTATCTGATATCTAGATTATTCGTAACCTTCTGTACTTCGGCATTTGGTACCTTCTTCACATGTACCTTACTTATCTTTAAATCTTGCATCATATATTCAGTCTCTTTCATAACCTCCCTTCCACATAGGTGGAATTCACATCCACAATTTGAAGGTCTACTATAATACTTGCACCTCTAGTGCATACACGATCCGATTGGAGCTTCATATTGACTTCTTATGAGGCTGGTACACTTCTAACTGGCTTAATAGTAAATTCGTTATAGAATATGGCTATTGCACAATCTCTTTTGTACCTCTGATATTTAGAGTGATTCTACAATGTTATGAATCATGATTTTTATACTCATCGGGGTCTAATAATCGGACTCCTAATTCATTTAGCTAATGTAAATCTTTAGTTTCATCTTTTATCTCAACCTTTAACTAGGCTTACTTTATCTTCTGATATGCGGCTCAAGGTATTAGTCATTACTTTATCCCCTCGTGGATGTTATGGAATATCACTGATATAACCTTCTAACAATTTAACCTTTTTTCTATAACATGGACTCAATTCTTTCTTTAACTTATACTGGAGTATCTTATGGCTGTATCATTGTCAACGTATATGTTGCATGGATAAAACTCTGAAAACTTAAGCATGTTCATAATGTAACAAACTTTGGGTCATAGATCGAATAATTCCTTTCGTGCCTTCTCAACTTTCGTTAAAAGTATGCAATTAATTTTCTTGGTAATTCTACCACTTGTTGCATGAATACTTGGCGTATCTTAGTGCCCATATTGAAACTTTGTGCAACTCATATGATCTCGAATATTACTTTGGATTTTTACTTCTCGTTCCTTAGTCATGATAGGTGCCACTTTCTTATCGCGTGCATACAATATTGTAGTGAGACTGTTGTTACAGGATCATTTCTTTTTTAGGTCACTATGCTTATGTTGAAGCCTTCTTCCTTTTTTCCTTAGCTAGTCTTTTGTTGTAGTGCTTAGGGAAGATCCTTTGACTCTTCTAAAAATGAGAGCTTATTACACTGTATACCCGATAGAATTTTTGATGTTTTTACTCGCTTATAATTATCCTTAGTCACTTACATTCGTGCCCTTGTGCTCGTCGGGTTACTTCTGAACCAATATTTTCATAGTATCCCTAGTGGCACTCTTTTTTTTCTTTACGTAACACTTATAATGTACTTTCTACTACACCAATTCTTATCTGAATATTTCTCGAGGATTACGATGTCGTGTCTAAGAGACTAAATTTTCTATGTTGGGTTTCACTACGTTTATCTTGCATGATCTACTGATTTATCTGATACCTCTTGTCTAGCTATACCCAAGCTCTTTCTGGATCAACTACTAACTACTTGTCAGTCCACGCTCATATTTATATTTTGTGTAACCTCTCTTGGGTTATTTCCTTTTCCTTAACTTACCTCTCGTACTGGCTTCTTATGTATCAAGTTCCATTCACACTTATTTATCAATAACATCCTGGCCGGGAACCCTTACTGCCTCTCCCTAACATCATGCTTGCATAGTGTTCTAGAGTCGGAGTATATATGTATAATCTGAATAAATTCAATCTCACTCCTTTTGCCTTTTTACCGCATTACTCCTTTACTATTCCGTAGCTACCTGAACCACTTAACTTCGACTTAATACTATATCACCCCATCCTCCCCAATTAGGGGAGTAATAACATTTAATGCTATGAAGATCACCTACAAATATTTTACCTCTTCATCTTCGGCGTATTTTCACGTCCTAATTGACTCTTACGCCTTGCGATAGCCCTTCTCTAGCAGGGATAACTAAATATCTTATGTGCAAGGGTGACAATTAGTGTAACTAGCACACTTAGTTCCTTAAGCTTAACTCTGCTCATAGTTCATTCTTTAGGGAAGCGTCTCCCTGAATGACCTTTAAAGGTTATTCTTCTATTGTCCATTCTATCATTTTCCGGAACACGATCTCTGAAATTCTCACGATGCCGACTATTATCAAATCCTTCGGTCCCTAAATCTTGTTCGATTTATCTTGTTTACTAGCGCATAATAATTTCTATTACTTAGAGGGTCTAACTTAGCCTTCTATTAATCATGTTGGAGTCACAAACTCATTTTCAAAATAAGGATATGCCTTTATGGCATATACTCTATTATAGTCTCAAAACCTCTCATCTCTTGTATTTTCTTTCACTTGACCATAAACTCTGTCATACTACTACATTTTGATTTACCGTTATCACCTATTTATCATACCTTACTCATAATGCTTCATCTACTCTCTTCTTATTTGTTTACCGTGAAAATGGTGATAACAATTAAATTTATTTATGGGACTTTAAAAATACGTGACCTATTTTTATGCTGGTTGTTAAAGTAGTTGATGCTAGATATCCGAAGATAAAAGATGAAATGCAAGCTAAAATGGAATTATAATCGAACCGGTGGGTTTAACTATTCTGGCCTCGGACTGACCGATGAGGGGCCTCGAGGTCAAAGCCTGGGCTCGGGATCAATCTATCGGGGATAATCGGGAAAAGGCTAATAGTTAGAATATAATTAGAGGAGGCTCTTTATGGCCAATGACAAGCAATAAGTGAAGAACCAGTATGAAGGCAATAAATATGAGCAATAATATCGAGATAGTAAGTTAGAGAGAAAACAGAGAGAGATTTGTTATTTATCTTGTGTAGAATACTTGGAGTAACAACCCTTTACAAAGTGGTAAGGGTCCCCTTTATATAGGAGGGGGAATACAACATAGTACAAAATGCATTCATTTAATTGTAAAGGTATAGAGATGGGACGGCTAGATGTGACACCTTGATACAGTCTCCGGACAGACTGACTTTGTCAGACTTAGCCGCTTGCCTTGGGAATCCCCTATTTTACTCTAGTCTTGATCAATATTCTCTTTAGGTTGGGCCTTGATGATCTTCGAGGGAGGGAACTATTTCATAGCTTCGTGCCCTCGATGCCCCGAGGTGTTTTTCTGAAGTGACTAAATAGCAAGAAATTGGACCCTATGATTTTGCTGCATATAGATAGTCTCTGCATTTGCTAGAACGAAGCGATGGGAAATGATTCTAATACCCGACTCCCCGGGCTTCTCGTGACGATGTCATGCCGATGACGCAACCTATCACGTGAGTTTTCTCGATAACTGGGACATCCCATGGACTTGTCTTTTTGACACCAATCAATGCGTTGTCGATTCCTGTTCTTCAAAGTGACAGTACTGCCATTGATTTGGTTCTTCAAGAACGTATTAATTGTACCTGCCGAACGGTCTTCCAAAGATATTGACGGTCGTGTCATTATCTCCTATAAATGGGGGTATTGTGGCGTTATCTCTCTATCCAAGTGTCTCCCTTCATACATTCATTTCTTTTTTCTCACCATCTTTCTTTATTGCTAGTTACGATATTTGGAGTTCACGACTTTAAGGTTGTTTGGCAGCATTCCCATCGGCTTTGCGGTGGCCTCTTGCTTGATTTTCCCCTTGCCTAGCGAGATCATACCATCTTGTCGTTGCTGTTGTTGTTGTTATGCCTGCTACTGTTGTACGTATTGGCTCAAGATGATGATATGGGGGTGACTGGCGTCCTCTGATCTAAAAGGGCATTTGGACTCTACATCGTTGCTCGAGATAGTATTCGGACTTTACACCGCTGCTCACTCTCCTACCCTGGCTTGGTGTGGTACTTCATCCTTTGGTTTTTTCTCCCTAGGGATAAAATGGCACAACCGGCTGTTGAGGCTGGGGCCCGCCGAATCTTCAACCTTTGGCTTCGGCGGGTTATGTCTCTTTTTTCTGCCTCTTCTGTATCCTCCCCCTTTCCTCTTCTTCATCTTTTCCCTTAGCAATGTTATTCCGTGGGATCAAGCTGGGAACATAGAGGAGGTGGTGATCAAAGGAGTTTCCTTTGAGGATGCGAGTTCGAGGAGATGGCGCTCGGAGATGCTGTTATTAGAGATGAACCTTCGAGGGTAGACTAGGTCCTTAGGCTTTTAACATGGGTGTGCACCCTTTCACTTCTTTGTTTCCGTGTAAGGACCCCTTGTGGGCTTTTGTAATCATATGTAAGGACCCCTAGAGGGTCGTTCTAAGCAAATGTTTATGAATATGAATGTGAAACTATTTTCTTGACTTCTTCCTTTGATGTTTTTCATATTCATTTATATTTGTGGGAATTTCAAATGTATGTTTCTGCTGACGATTGTCAATATCTAACTCGGATGCGAGTATTCCTTCCGGTCTTTGGTTGATAGAAATGGCTCCTTTCTGAGCCCACCGTTGTTCCTCGGGCCAAGCCTGAAATGTTCCGATAGACTGGGTCATCAGGATGCTCGAGTCACATGAAGATAGCGTATCGAACCTTGAAATTTTTGAGGGTGGTCTCTGAGTGAGGGTCAGCTTCATGCACCTGGAGATTTACTTTGAACTTGATGTAGATAACCTTTTAAGGCATTGTAGGTAGGTCCCTGAGGAAGGGTTACCCATATTTAGGCGATGTCTTGAGGTCGAGCCCTCATGGACGGAGCTCAAAGTGCTTAATTTACTTCTTGAGAGGAACCCTCAAGGTCGGGTACCACCTCGGGACTGGAGATGACGTGGCTAGCTTTTTGAAGCCTAACTTCTCTTCGATGGAGGTCCTCGAGGTCGAGTACCACCTTGGAACTCATATTGAAGCCATTTGCCTCCTGGGGCCTAACTTGGGTAGGCGGTTCGTTGCTGTTTCCCCACATATATATGGAGATGCTCCCGCTTCTTGGGAGATCCCAATTTTTTAGATTTCTATCCTTCCGTTTCGGCATCGAGTCCTTCATTACCTTAGCACCAAAGCATTTGTGTAGGTTCCCGCTTCAGCTTGCTAGTTCTGCCACATCCACGACTACTACTTTAGGGTCTGCCCGGCATAGAGGGGAGAGTTCCAGTCCCAGTGCTCAGGATCCACATGAGTTCACTTTACAGACTATGTCTTCAATAAGAGAGGAGCATCTTCAGCTAGTGAGGACAAACTGCGGATGGGCGTGGGTGTAGCGTTGCAGGTGCTTCCCCCAGATGAGGGTATCACGGACTTTTGCTGATGGGTTACTGAACGTGTACTTGTACCCTTTCGCACTAGGCCCCCTTGATAGGCTCATGCTCGATTTCTGTTTAAAGTAACGGGTTACTTTGGTGCAGATACATCCATCATTTTGGCGAATAGTGTTGATGATGAGGTTCTTTGCGGAGAAGGCAGGGTTTGAATTCTCACTCAGTCATCTTGTCAGGCTGTACCGGCCCTTTCATTATCGAGGTCTGCTAAACTTGCGGTGTTGTTCGTCCATGCCCTTTGTTTTTGATGTTGAGGAAGATGGATATTGAGAGTGGATTAGTCGGTTCGTCCGGGTACGGACGGCTGACGTTATCCCCATAGAACTTATGCCATTCCCCGAGGAATGGAACTATACGCGTGAGTGGAGTGTCTCGTGCTTTCTCAAATTTGCTCATGGTGGAAACTAGTTTATTAATCTTATTTGTCCCTTCTCTGCATCAATTTTATGGGCACCGGGCGAAATTCCTGATCTGCCTGGTTGGGTCCGGAAGCTGGTGACCCATTCGACCTGTGATGAGCATAGGTGGCTAGCTATGGCCCGGGGCAGGTGGGAAGCAAAATACTATGGTATGTGTGTATACTGCTTTTTCCTTGTCCCTCATACATTTGGGAGGACATTTCCCCCTTTTCATGCATTAACCTTGCCATTATAGGTATCGGAGGGTCTCCAAGGGCGAGGTTGTGCTCCTCCAGAGATGCGGAGGGTTTTCCATCTTCCAAGCTGAACGACAATAACAATAAACGGGATATGCATTTGTAGTGCGATGGCACTCATAGCAGGGCAAAACGGGGCAAGTCTTTGAGGAGAAAACATCATCCGAGCCTAATGCGCCAGACGTTTCCGTTTTTGGAGAGGTGGTTCCCCTGAGTGATCGTGCTTTGGTCGGGGTTGATTCTTCTAGGGATGGGAGACTAGATTGACAGAGGTGTGCTCAGCCTTTGAGGAAGTCCTCCGACTTCACTTTGCGGTGAGCTTTGGCGCAGGGCTTCCGAATCTCGCGTCTTCCCTTCCTTATCGAGTTTTTCTTTTGCAGGCCTTTTACAGGCTTAGGTCTAAGCTGCTCCATCATGGGGCTAGGCTCCAGAAATCTCTAGATGAGGGTAGGTCCCTTGGGCTCCTTTGCGAGGAGAAGGAAGTTAAGTTGACACACTGGCGATATGAAGAATACCGGAGCTCGAATTACGAGAGCTATTTGGTGTAGCAGGTAATTTCCCGTCCCGGACGGGTATGCATTTTGCTTTTTAACTTCTCAGGTTAACTTTTCATCTATCCCAGCTACAGAAAAAGATAGAGGCCCTGGAACGCCTTAGGGGTGAAGCCGACCGAATCAGGAATGATTGTGTCGATATAAGAGCTCAGGCGTAGACTCAAGCTTTGGAGGCGGAAGGTGCCTTGGCTAAAGTTCCTGCCTTCTAGGTCCAACTTTGCTTAGCTCATGATAATGCTTTAGTCCAAGAGGATATGATCACGAAGCTGGAATTCCAACTTTCCAAGGTCAGGGCTGAGATCGTTGATGCTCGGACCGAAGTAGTACTGAGTCGGACTAAGGCCAATCAGGAGATGGCAATTTATTTGAAGGATGTTGCCGATGACTAAGCCAAGTTGAAGAGGATCCTCGATCGTGAAGAGATGATCAAAGAATATGCTCGTTGCAGATCCCGAAAAAGGGTTCTCGAGGACATCGGTGCCAAGGATTTTGTTCTCCCGGAAGAGATGGTGCGCAAGGGAGGACGAGCGTGATGCTCGGTCATTCCTGTCTTACGCCAAGGAGAGAAGATGAGGCTGGTAGGTCGTAGTCCTCAGGGGCGGGGCATAGACTTTGCCATTTTGTATGTGATATTTTCAAAGCGCGCTTGTAGACGGAGAATGCATTTTTTCGCATGTGTAAATAAAAGAAAAACTCGAGGTTTTATTTCTTCTGTGCCCCTTTCTTCTTTGCTTTTAACCAGGTGGACTGGTATCAGAGTTTGTGAGAATCCTTAGATTCGTGATATGTCCTTGGGGCTCATTACGCAGGACCGGAGGCTCTTACGCGCTCGGTCGATGCAACCTTTAGTGTAAGCTGGAGTTAGAGCTCTTACGCTTTTGCTCAACTATTTTGGGTTTAGTCTCCGAGTCGGGTTTCAACTCGAGCTCAATCGACCCTCAAGCTTTTGTGTCCGCATGGGCGGGCGACAATGTCTCTTACGCCTTGCCCTTGGGCATTTGTATTTTAACTATTTTGGGTTCAGTCTCTGAGTCGGGTTTCGACACGAGCACAATTGACCCTCAAGTTCTGTATTTGTGTGGGCTGGCAACAACAGATCTTACGCCTTGCCCTTAGGAATGTATAGTTATCTATTTTGGGTAGGATCTCTGAATCGGGTGACGACTCTAGCTCATTTTTACCCTCAATCGTTCAAATTTTAAGCTAGCGATAGTGGCTCTTGCACTTTTGGTCGTTGCCACCTTTTAGTGTGTGGCCTTGAGGCTAGTTACGCTGGCGACAATGGATCTTACAATTTGCCCTTAGGCATGTTTAGGCTTTGTTTTCCTCTCGTTAAGGACTTTATGAAATGATTTTGATGGACCCGTCGTCGGTTTGGGAAGAAACTCGATTTCAAGTCATTTGCGGTGATGTTCGAGCTCCTCAAAAGGTTTAGCTTGTAGACTGTGTAGCTCGAAGCCTTGTGATTTGGAGCTGACAAGGTCGAAGCTCTTTTTCCTATCGAGGGTAGCCTGTTTAACCAGTTCTTTTCGAAGTAGATTCGGAGTAATGGACTTTGATTTTGTAGCGATAGTCGGGCATCCCCGAGTCACTTTAATTTGGCTGCTACAGCCGTATGACCGTGGACATTTGTGTTTGGCCGGAGCCATTTTTAATCCCGAGTGTAGTAGTTTAGGTGTCTATATTGAGGGTATGCCCTTTCGGGAGTCTTACAAATGCGACATATAGACTAAACTTTGGGATTTAGTTTACGCATATAGCAAAGTCTTACAAAATTTTCATGCCTTGCTTGAGGTCTTACAGTTTTGTCGATACTTGGTACAAGTATGATTCATGCCTTGCTTGAGGACTTAGAGTTTTATTGATACTTGGTACAAGTATGATTCATTTCTTGCTTAAGGTCTTACAGTTTTGTTGATACTCGGTACAAGTATGATTCATGCCTTGCTTGAGGTCTTACAGTTTTGTTGACAGTTGGTACAAATATGATTCATGCCTTTCTCGATGTCTTACTAGACCAAACCGAGTCTACCCGCTCGGGGTCCTATGGCCTCGGGTTTTTAAATAAATGGTGATTGGCGACAGTCATCAAGATTGCTTAGGCTCGGGGGCCGTTACTCGTGAGCTCGGAATTGCCTCATTGAGGGCTTATGATTTTGGAGATTCTGACCCTGGGGTCAAGTGCTTTCTAAGTTAGCAATACCAGTCTCCGAGTGTTCGAGACATTTTTCCCCTTTGGAGATGCTTAGTGATTTTCGTGCTGCCTCGTTGAGGGCTTATGTCTGTGGTGTTCCGACCCTGGGGCCATGTGGGTACCAAGTTATTGCTGCTAGTCTCCGAGTAACTCGGGGCGTTCTCGGTCAAGGGATCCTTGCTGTGAAAATGCTGAATTTTTTTGTGGAGTACGATATGCTTTGGCGAAAGATATTCTTAGATTTTTTGGCATATGTACATGTTGTTTTGTTACCGCGAGCCCGGCTTATGCGGACACGATTCATTTGACCGTTTGGCCCGGTACATCATTTCCTATTGGGACCTTGTTTATCGTTCCCTGATTCTTCCAAGTGGATGACCTCTAAAGGGGGTGCCCTCCAGTATTTGGGGTTTATTACAAAAGAATCCTGGTACGCTTGTCGGATCCTCCCTAGATAGCGCATGGACGTTGCCTCGTTAAAAACCTTACCGGTGAAACCATCTTCGGGACAGAAGCTCGGCCAAAAGAAAAGAGTGCAACGGATGCTGGTATATCTTTGGGTTGGGTTAGTACTTTTGACTGCTCTGACCGGGCGCCTACATATGGGTTAGTGTAAAATAATGAAAAAGGGAGGTGGTATTACCTTATCGTGGGGTGTGCCGGTGATGTTCTGAGGTCTGATGTGTCCCTATTGTTTGGACCGAGGACTTAGTATGGTCCTCTGCTATGTTTAATCGGGCTTACCCGAAGATGTAGTTCGATTATCATTTAGCTCTTTCGAGAGTGGAGATGTTACTGCCGGCGTTACGTTACATACCACAAATACTTATCTTGTTGCGTGTTGTTCCCCATAGACGGTCTTAATTCCGCCCTTTGCTGAAAATTTCATCATTTGGTAAAGAGTGGATGGTACCGCTCTCATGCAGTGCACCCATGGCCATCTGGATAAGGCGTTATTCCTCATGCCTTTTTCGATGACATGGAATTTGGTGTTTTGGGCCGCGCCGACCATGCTGACTAGGAGAATGGTCTCTCCTTTCGTTGTTTCGATCACCATGTTGAATCCGTTAAGGATTCGAGAGGCGGGCATGATTTGGTCTAGCAGTCCGAGCTGCTCTAGTACCCTCTAGCCGATAATGTTGGCCGAGCTACCTGGATCCACGAGAATATGTTTTATTTGAAATGAATTAACAAGGAATGAAGTTACCAGTGCATCAGTACGTGGTTGGGACGAGGTTTCGGAGTCCCCCTCGCTGAATGCGAGGGCATCTTCGGGTACATATCCCCGAGTTTACTTTTCTCTAGTGATGGATATTTTTGTCTTTCTTATCACGCGTTCGTGGGGAGTGTCGATGCCCCCCAATATGTGTGGATAATCTTGTTGTTTCTTTTTTGCTTTGTTCTTATTGGTTGTGCGTATTATGAAATTCACATACTAAGTTGTGATCCTTCTGGGAAAGATCTAACTAGACAGGCCTGGGCCATTTGGCATTCCTGATTTTGCTGATTGCGAACTCGATGTCCGATACATCGATGCTGAAGTTGCATTTTGATAGGCGAGGTGCCCCTGTTGGCCCGGTTTCCCCACCAAATCCGCCTTTGTTGATGAGTCCACGAGGGTTCTATCCTTGATTCACCAATCGATCGTTGCGAGGCGGATTACGTCTTGGGGCATTCCTCCTATCTTTGGGGTATGGCTGATACCTCTCTTTGTTTAGTTTCGACTCCTTCGCCAGGAGTCTGCTAGGATATACTGAACCCGAGGGGGCTCCCAGCTAGTTATCCTCGACCCTGATTTTTGACCGGTACCGGTTATGGACGTTTGACCAGGTTACGGTGGGACACTCGATCAGATTCTCTTTTAGCTGCCTTAAGGCCACTGAGCTTTGTTCAATTAAGCCTTGAGTGAAGGCCTGCACCGCCCAGTCATCGGAGATCGGGGTAGTTCCATTTGTTCTGTTTGGAAGCGAGATACAAATTCTCGCAACATTTCGTTCTCCCTCTGCTTAATCTTGAATACGCCGGATTTCCTTGTTGCTACATTGATGGCACCGCTGTGTGCCTTTATGAAGGAGTCTGCTAGCATGGCAAATGAATCTATGGAGTTGGGAGCTAGGTTGTGATACCACATCATGGCCCCCTTCGAGAGTGTTTCTCCGAACCTCTTCAGTAAGACGAACTCGATCTCGTCGTCTTTTATGTCGTTGCCCTTTACTGTACACGTATAGGTAGTGACATGTTCGTTAGGATCTGGGGTCCCGTTGTATTTTGGGAGTTCTAGCGTTTTGAACTTCTTTGGAATGGGTTTCGGAGCCGCTTCCTCTGGGAATGGCCGTTGTACGAACTTCTTCGAAACTACACTCTTCAGGACTGTGGGTGCGCCCGGGATTTGGTCGACTTTGAAGTTATAGGTTTCGACCTTCTTGTCGGTGGCTGATATCATTTTCTCGCCCTACTTGATCCTTTTGGTGAGGTCCTCGAGCATTTTAATGATAGCAGGATCGGTTGTCGATCCGTTGTTGCTCGATCTCTCTGGTACCAGTTCGGCCGGGGAATAGTTTCCAGTACTACCGTGCTGGGAGTCTCTGGGTGGCTTTGCAGCTGAGCGATAGCTAGCTGTTGTGCCTGCAACATTTCAAAAATAACATGAAGGCTAACTTCCCATTCTTCCCGAGCTGGGTTTTTTGGGATTCCTGTTGGTCGCCGTGTTGTATGCTCCTATCGGAGTGCAAGGTTTCGTCGACCTGCTGTGCGTCTTGTGAAACCGCGTTCGCTGGAATCGGTCTAGGTGCGTTATTGGGGTTCTGTGGTGGCGCACCAACAATTGGAATAGCCACACTGTTTTCTCCGTGGTTCTCGAGGTTGTTGTTCCCAACTCCGTTCACTAAGCCAGACATTTTGACCTGAAATCGAAGATCTTTTACAAGAAAAGTGTGAAAGATAACTTGCGTTGTGTAACCAAACCAGCAAGAAAATAATCACTATTATTTTTAGCCCTACGGTAGGCGCCAAACTATTTACCGTGAAAATGGTAATAACAATTAAATTTATTAATGGGACTCTAAAAATACGTGACCTATTTTTATGCTATTTGTTAAAGCGGTTTATGCTAGATATCCGAAGATAATAGATGAAATGCGAGCTAAAATGGAATTATAATCGAACCGGGGGGTTTAGCTATTCTGGCCTCGGACTGGCCGATGAGGGGCCTCGAGGTCGATGCATGGGCTTGGGCTCAAGCTATCGGGGATAATTGGGAAATGGCTAACAGTTAGGATATAATTACAGGAGGCTCTTTATGGCCAATGACAAGCAATAAGTGAAGAACAAGTATGGAGGCGATAAATACGAACAATAATATCGAGAGAGTAAGTTAGAGAGAAAAGAGAGAGAGAGAGAGAGAGAGAGAGAGAGAGAGAGAGAGAGAGAGAGAGAGTTGTTATTTATCTTGTGTAGAATACTTAGAGCAGCAGCCCTTTACAAAGTGGTATGGATCCGCTTTATATAGGAGGGCAAATCCATCTTAGTACAAAATGCATTAATTGTAAAGGTATGGAGATAGGACGGCTAGATGCGACACCTTGATACATGCTCCAGACAGATCGGCTTTGTCAGACTTAGCCGTGTGCCTTGGGAATCCCCTATTTTACTCTAGCCTCAATCAATATTCTCTTTAGGTCGGACCTCGACGAGCTTCGAGGGAGGGAACTCGGTCATTGCTTTGCGCCCTCGAGGCCTCGAGGTGTTCTTCTGAAGTGACTTAATAGCAAGAAATTGGACCCTCTGATTTCACCGCATATATTATTCTCCTACTAATACTTCCGTCTATCACATTATTATGAAAACTTCAACAAAACATTGTTTCACCTTTAGTTCCCCTAGCTCAATCCACCATTTCAGGTTACTCTAACCCATGCTAGATCTTAATATTCCACCCTCCTCTTAAACTATATATGTTAGCTCCCATAGGGCATAACTGAGATGGGTTTGGCCAATTTTACATGCCTTTATTTCCGTTGAAGGTAACTTAGAATCCTTTTATTTCTCTGTCTGACGTGGAAATTCGAATAATCTTCATTAACTAGGTAACTCGTACCATTCTTCACTTTGCTTCTGTTACCTAATGAAACTTATACTTTTACCTTCTGATACTCTCATGGCCTACTATTCACGGGGTGTATTTGATATTCCCATCTTAGAGTCTTAAGCTAGAAATTTGCACATCTCGTATGCACGATCTGATATGGCCTCAAAAAGGGCCACGTCGTCAAGAACTCTCTTCTATTAGTGCCCTTACTTGTTGTTATATTAATCCTTTAGCTAGCTGTAATTTATTTCTAATTGAAAGCATATCTATATCATTAGCAAACATAAGTCTTGGCTCGAACTCTTATAACTCAGCTCAATAGCACGATTTTGATTTGAAAGAAGGGTAACAGACTCCTAAGTGCCTTGTAGCTTCCTGTTTATATAATGTGGTGCACAACACATCTAAAAACAAGGCTCTACTAGACATGACTTGTAGACTCCCTAGGACAGAACTGCTATGATACACAGTTTGTCACGCCCCAAACTTGAAGAGGCATGGCCGACACCCAGTGCCGAACTCGGCCCGAGCGTACCACCCTGTAACTGTGGACTCTGAGGAGTAACCCTCAACTTAGACCGATGAGGCCATATACTGAATCTTCTAAAAATAACGTCTCTCTCATATGTGGGGTAAACATACCCAAAAGCTTATATATATATATATATATATATATATATATATATATATATATATATATATATATATATAACTGTGGAGGCTGACGAGGTCGTCATGAACATTTACTGATATACAAACAATACAACACTTGTCTACAAACCTCTAGAGATAACTGAATTGTACCATGGTCGGGATAGGGCCTTGACCTACCCATCAAATCTGTATATATAAAATGGACTCTAAGGACTAGACCTTGTAACTCTGAGGAAGTGGAGCTTTTCAACCAAGTTGATGTTTAACTCTGTCTGTTGGGAGGGTCTGTCCAATTGTCTATGAGGACCTACAGGCATGAAATGTAGCGTCCCCGACAAAAGGGACTTTAGTACGAAATAATGTACTGTGTATGTAAGGCAACAGGATAACTGAAAGCTAAAACTGAAATGATAATATAATAGCTGAAAGCAAATGGGAGTCAAAGATAATCTGAAGATATGCTTACCTACTGATACTACCTCAACTCTCTCAATATAGTAAGTAAAATAGTTGTCTGGCCCTATAAGGCTCGTTATTTATATATATAACTGTTCTGCCGTAGTAGGCTCGCTTATAGGCACTCGGCCTTTCTGGGCTTGCTCATAGGTGCTCAGCCACAGTAGGCTTGATATATAACTCACCATATGATCAGAGGTTGCCCAATAGGGGCCTTCCCATCTATTATAGCTCGATTGTAGTGAAAATACTATAATACTGTATATATATAAACTCTCTGCTCTCTTGGCTAATAGAAGACAAAAATAAACTGAATATGAAGTCCTGATAAGGGAGAATAATGTAACTTATGAGACTAGGATAATGTATATAAATTCGGGAGTATGAACTTCTATTTATGCCTCGTTATCAAACACATAATTATGAGATCATGCCAAAATGAAGGAAGGTCTTAGCCTTAACGTACCTTATCACAATCTTTCAATCACAAAGTTTAACTCGCCTCTTCGCACCTTAATATACAACAACGATAATAATACTATCATCAAGTTATGAAAGGTACAACTATCGCACAACGGATGACAAACTCATTTTGTATAAAAATGGGCAGCATCTCCCCTATAATCCTTACTTCCTCCAAATTCAAGATAATCTCAACACACCACAATCTCTTCATACACAAAACGACCATCGTAGTAGTGTCAAACGACCCGAAAATGTTATGACGAACGACCAGACTAACACCCTACATCTATATGGTGTTTGTCCACACCCTTCCTCCGCCAAAACTCCACAAAAACATTAGTACAACACGCATCCCAACAACATCACAAAACAATCCGCAAAACAGTCTGCGACAAGTGAATAACTCGAACGCATGGCTTCCGATCACCGTCCCGTGAGTTCTTACAAGTATCGAATGACTTACCATCAATTTACAGCAAAAAAAAATGGATGAAAGAGATCTGTAAAATTACCTTATTTGTTGGATAACTCATCACTTATCTTGGTTCTTCAAACTCTAGGGTTTTCCCCCAATTAGAACTTGAAGGGAGAGAAAATCAATTAGGATTTGTGGGTAATTTTTGGGAGGAAGTTTGTAGGGGTTATGGTCTGGTTATTTGTGATATATAATAAGATTTATACTGCAGGAGATAAGCCCTTAAATGGGCTCTTTGGTTGACCCGAAATTTCCTCTTTTTGTCCTCTCATTTAACCAAAGTAGGTGACACACCTACTTGTCACCTAGCAGCCTGCGCAGTCTTGCTAAAATGCATATATCTCTCTACTCCGATGTCGTACTGATAAAAGGTTTAATTCATTAGAAAATAGACTCATAGAGCTTCAATTTGGTAGGTGGAACACCCTATAACTCTAAGTATATATTGGTAAAAAACACATTTACATTTGACCTAAGTTTTAACACATTTATGAATGTAACTTGTGATGACCTTTTTCAACTTTTGTTCCACAACTCGCTTGACTTCAAATCATAATACACGTCTATCATACGACTAAAATAACTCATAACATAATCTCCTTATAATTTTCTACACCATATTCTCACCCCAAAAGTACATGTTACAACATTTTAAACTTATCGACTTTCGACGAAACTTATTTTCTTCAATTCATTTAGCTTCGAAGCCTTCAAACCCTCTTGGTACTTGGTATTCATGATCTTAAATATTTGTAACCTCCATTGTAACATGATTAACTTACTTTATGTACTTTCAAAGTTGATCTTATTTCTGAGCTTACATCAATTGACTTATGAATACTCTCACGTATGAAAACATGGGGTGTAACAAGTTATCATATATTGAAATTTATTTCACTTTAAATTATCATTGTGCAATTAATAAAGGATTTATAATATGTTTTGATAAATAATATTAAGGTTCGTAAATTGTTACACGAAGTTTTGCAATCAAATTCTGTTCGTCTTGACGAACTATTTGGGCTTTTAGTGTATTTGCCTTTAGACCTGTTATTATTGTTAAAATGGCATAGTGTGACTTTGTCCCTTTGAAGCTTAATGTTGTGCCGGTTTTATACGTCGGTCTAGGCAGTTAGTGAAAATTCTCATATATTCTCGTTCGACCTTCTAATACCTTTTAAACTCCTTTCGTTGAGATCTTTAGCAAAACCAGTTGCTGCTAAATTGTCAGGAACTTGATGTAGTAATATTCTCTCCATGAGATCGATCAATGCATCTCGGAGTAACTCTTCGTCTCCTTTAAGGATTTTGAAGATATCTATAGTTAATTTTTTAACTTTATACTCTCTTATATGTGCCTTGATAAAGGCATTGGCAAGATCTGCATAAGAGTTAGTTATGTTTTTTGGAAGTATAAAATACCAGGTTAATGTTCCTTCCATGAGAGTTTGTCCGAATTTCTTCACGATTACTAACTCTATCCCCGGTATAGTCTAATTATTTCTATTGATTCTAGCTATGACATGATCCTTAAGATCTAATATCCAATCACATCTTAGAATGCACGATATCTTAAACTTGTTCGGAATTTGTAGTGGATCTACACTTGCTTTTGAAGGCTGTCGCGAGTATTTGTCCATATCAATCATTTTGATTCGTGGAGGAATTCTAGGAATTTGCTCCATATGTTCACCTTGCTCCTTGATCTAATTTTGTAAGGTCAAAAGTATATTTTATAAATCTGAATTAGTAAGCTTACTTGAACCTCCCATACCTACGTCATTCCAGAGTGTCCAGTATCAGAATTTTAGTGTGTAGTTGTGAAATTACTTCCTAGTAATACCGGTGACTGTGTATTCACAGTCGCTACCAAACTTCTTATAGCCTCGTCAATCTATTGTCTCTAATCTTTCCGTGTATTTATGAATTCCGTCGAGTCTGTAGTTCTTGATGTCTCTAGTTACTCTTTAAGGTGATGGTCCGATTGATAGATGCATAAAAGAGTTCCTCCGGGGAAGGTTGAGGCAATTCCATCCCTTCAATTCTTGGCAATTGTAGTCTATCATTTTTATTGTGCTAAGTGGAGCCATCTTCAATTTGATTGTTGTCATGACAGTGTCATTACCCAAAATCCCAACATGTCGTGAAGGTGCCTAACATACTTGCTAGGCAAGACGACAATCACATAACAACTGAGCATTTGAAGAAAACACGTTTTAATAAATTCATCAACGGAGAATCTCATAAATATCTAATAAAAGTAAATGAAACTCTACTACAACCATCCTAAAACATGGTGTCAACGAGTATCTGAGCACTACTAAATATCAACATAAAGCAAAACTCCAGTACCAGTGTCTAAATAATAGAACAATACTGAAGAAAATAACAAGGAAAGAGAGTCAAGGTCCGCAGACGTCATAGAAGCAACCTTGAAGTCTCAAGCAAGTACTTGCAACTATCTAGCAATCACCGCGTCCAGATGTACCATGATCTGCATACGAAGTACAGAGTGCAATATGAGTATAATTGACCCAATGAACTCAATAAGTAATAGGATTAACTTTGGGCTTAAATTATTGACGAGCTCAAAAGGATACAGTCAGAACCAATATAATGACAACATAGGTAAGATAATCACAATGATAGTAAATAACTCAGAAAACTTCTATATTCAACTCGTTCATGATACTAAAATTTAGATATGCTTTCAAGTTCACAATTTAAGACCCACATTGATAAGAATTGTCATGTATAACTAAAAAGATGAATGATAAATTTCTATGCCTACATGTCAAATATGCATGACCAAAGTAAGGTACCATAGTGATACCCCTAGGTACTCACACTCTCAGAGTACTCAATCTGTCTATCTCAGTTCCCACTCATCACACTCACAATCACTGCATCGGTGCCTCACATCAATGCTCCTCACCAAAGCACGTCGAGATATTGATGTGCTTGTGCTCACTGTTGGTGTATCAGACTTCGGAGGGGCGGATCCTGCCCATGCGGCTAATATAAAGCCTATAAGGTCTGCTGAAGTGTGCAGCCCGATCCACAATAATAAACAAGCCAATAAGACATGTTGCGTCTTGCAGCCCAGTCCACAATAACACTCATAACACGGCTCTCAGGCCCACCTCAGTCATCAATCTCTCAAGTATCAAGGGCTCACAAATCTCGTACCACTCATCCCAAACAATAATAACATGTGATGTAATATTAAATGATAATAGAGACTGAGATATTATATACAAATGAAGAATTATGATTGAGTACAAAATTGTAGTTAAAGCAGTTAACTCAAAACAACAGAAAATTACCTTAGTGGGTTTCAATAAAATAATCATGTAGCCTAAACATGATTATTAACATGAATTACAACTCAATTACTCTAACACATATGAATTGCACGTATAAAACAAGACTTGATACTAACAAAATATAAGAATCCACCCGGATCAGAATTTACCACGGTGCACGCCTACACACCTATCACCTAGCATGTGCGTCTGTGACGACCCGACCGGTCGTCTTAAGAATTTACGCCCCGATCCCCTATTAACTGCTTTCCCCATGTTCATTTCTGCTAATTTGATTTGTCGGGATGTTCGATTTTGAGTTTCGGAGAGTTTTGGAACACTTAGTCCGTAAATGAGAGCTTAAGTATTGAAAAGTTTATTGTAGTTGGAACAGTGTGAAGACGGCCTCATAATAGAATTTTGATGGCTTCGTTATCTCCATTGGGTGATTTCGGGCTTAGGGACGTATTCAGATTGTATTTTGGAGATCCATAGCTAATTTGATCTTGAAATGCCGAAAGTCGAATTTTGCACTTTCCTATTCGATAGTGAGATTTTGATACGAGGGTTGGAATGGCATTTCGGAAGTAAGAGTAGCTCCGTAGTGTAGAATTTGACGTGTGTGCAAAATTGTAGGTCATTCGGACGAGGTTTGATAGACTTTTTGATCGAAAGCATATTTTCAGAGTTTTGGAATTTTTAGGCTTGAATCCGTAGTTGATTTGTCGTTTCGATGTTGTTTTAGGTGTTTTAAGGATTGCTATAAGTTTGGATAGTGGTATTAGACTTGTTAATGCCTTTGGTTGAGGTGGCAGGGGCCTCGGGATGATTTCGGATGGTTGACAGAAGGATTTTGGAGTTTGGAGTTGCAGCTTCAGCTGCTGGTTTTCTGTCATAACCGCACCTGCGAGTGTGGGACCACAGGTGCGGTGCCGCAGAAGCGGCTATGTGGCCGCAGAAGCGAGATTGACCCAGTGCTCCAGGATCTGCAGGTGCGGCTGGGCAGAAACATATAAATACTTGCCTTCGCGAAATTTAGCCAGTTTTCACCTCTTTTCAAACAGGAAGAAGCTTGGGGACCATTGTTCAAGTGGGATTTTCAGAGGAGTTCATTGGGGTAAGGTCTTTGGTTCCTAAACTCATTATTGGAGTGATTTTAATCATTATAAGCATGAAAAATTAAGGAAAATCAGTGGTAATTTGGGGGTTAGGGCTTGACTAATTAGAGGCTTTTGAGTGTTGATTTGAGGAGTCAATTGAGGTCTGATTATGGTACTTTTAGTATGACTGAACTCGTGAGAGTGTAAGAATTCTGGAAATGTGAATGTTACCTGATTTCGAGACGTGGGCGCGAGGGGCGTTTTGGTCATTTTACCTCATTTCGCGTATTAACTTAGAATTTCTTTATAGAATTAGTTACTTGAAGTGCTATTTACATTATGAAATTGAATTGAATAGATTTGGGCCATTTGGAGTCGAGTACTTGTGGCAAGAGCGTGGTTTCGGATTGATTTGAGCTGGTTCGAGGTTAGTGGCTTGCCTAACCTTGTATGGGGGACCTCCCCCTTAGGATTTGGTATATTTGATAATTAAAATGCCCTATACGTGAGGTGACGAGTGCGTACTTGAGCTAATTGTTGAAAATACGGTTTTATTTAAGTAATTTCGATTGTATTCCTTTTTCCTGTTTCATTTTACTTGCAATTTAAACCTGTTGTTACCTTAGAAAAGGCATGTCTAATTGACTTAACTGTTTATTTGCTTAAACTGCCTTAATTGAGTTATGTGAAGCATGTTAAATTTGAATTATCTGTTTTACTTGGTAAGAACTTGAGCTTAATTGAGTGTTCTTGTGTTGTTGCTGTGTGTTTTACTTTGGGGATATGGGACGGTATCCCGGGAGATCCCCTGTATGGATTTATGATTTGAACTGAGGTGTGGGATACCAAGAGATCCCTGGCATGTATATTGAGGATGCTAAGAAATCCTCGGGAACCAAGTGATCGCTAGCATATATTGAGGATACCAAGAGATCCTCTAGATACCAAAAGATCCCTTGTATACATTGAGGATACCAAGAGATCTCCGGCATATATATTGAGGATACTGAGAGATTGTCGGTTATCATCCTTGTTATGAGTGGTATTTCCTTGTGATTGTCTTTATCTTTGTTTCAGTTATTGTATTCCTTATTATCCTGTATTAAATTCTTACGGTAGATTCTCAATTGTACTGCTTACCTTATTCTGTCATCTCTATATTTATTTAATCTTAGTAGGGCCCTGACCTTCCTCGTTACTACCTGATCGAGGTTAGGCTTGGCACTTACTGAGTACCACTATGGTGTACTCATGCCCTTTCTGCGCATGTTTTTCATGTGTAGATCCAGGTACTTTGACCTAGTCCTATCACCCTTGAGGCGAGGCTGCTGCTCCAGAGACATTGAGGTATATCTGCCGGGTCCATAGACCGAGGAGTCCCTTTCCATTCTATCTTGTAGTGATAGCCCTTCTATCTTTTCTGTTGATGTAGACATTCCGGAGTTAGAGCATTTCTTTTATTATATTCGTGGCATGTGATTCATGGATTTTCGGGTTTTTGGGAAACTGTATTAGTTTATAAGAGTTGGTACTATGTATGTCAAGTGCACTTTCAAATGTTGTTTTATTACACTATTTCTATTTTAAATTGTTTTCTTTTCTTTCGCAAATTTTGTTTATCTTCCACATTTTAGGCTTACCTAGTCATAGAGATTAGATGTTGTCACGATGGTTAACGGAGGGCGAACCGGGGTCATGACATATTGGTATCAGAGCTCTAGGTTCATAGGAGTCATGAATCACAAGCCGGTTTATTTGAGTCTCGCTGATTGGTACGGAGACGTCTGTACTTATCTATGAGAGGCTATGTAATTGTTAGGAAAATTTCCATTTCATTTGATTTCTTTGTCTTGTGATATTTTGACATCACAATTCTTAACTTCTGTATTCTATTCTCTCACAGATGGTGAGGACACGCACTACCCGAGATGATCAAGCACCCGTGCCCCCTACTGTAGTCGTCAGAAGCCAGGGCCGGGGTAGAGATCGAGGACACGCATGTGGTGCAGCCAGAGCACTTGCGCAAGCTGCCTTCGAGGTACCACCAGTAGATCCAGCCAGAGCCCAGGCACCTGATACGCCTACTGCTACTACTACTCCAGCACTTCAGGAGATTGTAGCACAGTTCATAAGCATGTATGTCACTTTGGCTCGGGCAGGGTTGCTTCTCCTTGCTGTAGATACGTCTCAGGCAGGGGGAGGAGCACACACTCCCGCTGCCCGTAGTCCTGAGCAGCGAGTGCATGTTGAGCAAGTCCCTGATATTATTCCTGTACAACCTGTAGTCCGCGATCAGCCCGAGGACAGGGCAACAACTTCTGAGGATGAGCTGCTGAGGTTTGAGAGGTTCAAGAAGTGCAAGCCTCATGTATTCAGTGGTCTAGCATTGGATGATGCTCTAGGATTTCAAGATGAGTGTTACCGCATTCTCCTTACCATGGGTATATCAGGATCGAGTGGGGTTTCCTTCACTACTTTTCAGCTTCGAGGAGCTGCCTATGAGTAGTGGCGCACCTATGAGTTATAAAGTCTGGATGGGGCTTCTTCACTGACTTGGACTCAGTTTTCAAATCGGTTCCTGAGAGAGTATGTTCCTCAGAGCCTCAAGGACGTATGGCGCGCAGAGTTTGAGCAGTCGCGCCAGAGTGCTATGACTATCTCAGAGTATGCTGTCCGTTAAACTAGTTTGGTAGGTATGCACCAGCCTTCGTTTCTACTATTCGCGAAAGGGTCCGCCGGTTTATTAAGGGCCTTATTCCCAGCATCCGGTCTAGCATGTCTCGTGAGTTGGAGATGGATATTTCTTATTAGCAGTTAGTGAGCATTGCTAGGATGATTGAGGGTATGCATGTTAGGGAGAGAGAGAAGAGGGAGGCCAAGAGGTCTCGAGAGTCGGGCCATTATTCTGGTGCATGTGCCCCAGCTGTAGGTCGTCATGGTCGGGGTTATATGAGTTGCCCTATTCATTCAGCTCTTCCAGCAGCCAGTGGTATTCTAGCTCCTCCTAGGCCTTAGGAGCCTTATTATACACCTCCGGTATCTAGCGCGCCTCCTGCGCGGGGTGATTTCAAAGGTCAGTCCAGCAGACCTGGCCCGAGCTAGTCACAGCCACCACATCCTCCTAGAGCTTGTTTTGAGTGTGGTGACATATGCCATGTGGTGAGGGATTGCCCTAGACTTGGGAAAGGTGCACATCCATGGACTTCTCTGCCATAGCGTGCCCCGCAGAGTTCTCAAGCTATGGGTATAGCTCCAGTTGCTACCCCACCTGTTCAGCCAGCTAGAGGTGGAGGTTGGGGAGGCAGAGGTCGCCCTAGAGGGAGAGGCCAAGCCAGATACTATTCCCTTCCTGCCCGTACCGAGGCTTTTGCCTCCTATTCTGTCATCACAGGTATTATATTGGTATGTCACAGAGATGTATCGGTTCTATTCGATCCAGGCTCCACTTACTCTTATGTTTCCACTCTTATAGGAGATTCTCTTGTTGTGGACCACATTTATCGGTCGTATTTGGTTGCTCTTAGTGGTTTTGAGACCAGAGCCGATTTATTGTTGCTCAGCATGGTAGATTTTGATATTATCTTGGGCATGGACTGGTTGTCACCCCGTTATGCTATTCTTAATTGTCACGCCAAAACTGTGGCGCTGGCTATGCCATGTGTACCGCATATTGAGTGGAGGGGTACTTTAAATCATACTCCCAGTAGAGTCATTTCTTTCCTTAAGGCTCAGCGAATGGTTGAGAAGCGGTGTGACACATATTTAGCTTATGTGAGAGATGTCAGTATTGATACTCCTTCGGTTGATTCACTCCAAATAGTGCGGGATTTTCCCGATGTGTTTCCAGTTGATCTTTCGGGCATGCCGCCTGATAGAGATGTTGATTTTGGCATTGATCTGTTGCCGGGCACTAAGCCCATTTCTATTCCTCCGTATCGTATGGATCCTCCTGAATTGAAGGAGTTGAAAGATCAGTTACAGGAATTGCTTGATAAGGGTTTTACTAGGCCCAGTGTATCAACTTGGGGTGATCATGTCTTGTTTGTGAAGAAAAAGGATGGTTATATGCATATGTGTAATAATTATCACCAATTGAATAAGGTTGCAGTGAAGAATCGTTATCCTTTGCCTCATATTGATGATTTGTTTGACCAGCTTCAGGGCGCACATGTGTTTTCTAAGATTGACTTGCGCTCAGGTTACCATCAGTTGAAGATTCGGGAGCTAGATATCCCAAAGACTGCTTTCAAGACTCAGTATGGTCATTACAAGTTCCTTGTCATGTCATTTGGGCTGACCAATGCCCTAGCAGCCTTTATGCATTTTATGCACAATATGTTCCAGCTGTATCTTGACTCATTCGTCATTGTCTTTATTGATGATATTCCAGTGTATTCCCGGAGTCGGGAAGATCATGAGCAGCACCTGAGGACTGTGCTTCAGACTCTAAGAGGGAAGAAGTTATATGCTAAGTTCTCGAAATGTGAGTTTTGTTGGATTCTATGGCATTCCTAGGCCACATGGTATCGAGTGAGGGTATTTAGGTAGATCCGAAGAAAATAGTGGTCGTGCAGAGTTGGCCCAGACCATCCTCAGCTACAGAGATCCGCAGTTTCCTTGGCTTGGCAGGTTACTACCATCGTTTTGTGGAGGGGTTTTCATCGATTGCAGCCCCTATAACTAGGTTGACCTAGAAGGGTGCTCCATTCCAGTGGATGGAAGAGTGTGAGGCGAGCTTTCAGATGCTCAAGACAGCTTTGACTACAGCCCCAATTTTGATACTGCCTACAGGTTTGGGGTCTTATATGGTCTATGTGATGCCTCGAGGATTGGCTTTTGAGCGGTGTTAATGTAGGACGGTAGGGTGATTTCCTACATTTCCAGATAGTTGAAGGTACATGAGAAGAATTATCTGGTTCACGACCTTATGTTAGCTGCCATTGTTCACGCCCTAATGATCTAGCATCATTATTTGTATCGTGTTCCCTGTGAGATTTATACTGACCATCGGAGCTTTCAACACTTGTTCAAGCAAACGGATCTATATTTGTGCCAGAGGAGGTGGTTAGAGTTGCTGAAGGACTATGATATCACTATTCTGGATCACCCGGGCAAGGCGAATGTGGTGGCCAATGCCTTGAGTCGCCGGGCAGAAAGTTTCGGGAGTTTGGCATATTTACCCGCATCAGAGAGGCCTATGGCGATAGATGTTCAGGCTCTAGCTAGCCAGTTTGTGAGATTGGATCTTTCGGAGCCTACTCGAGTTCTAGCTTGTGTGGTTTCTCGGTCTTTCTTATTTGATCGTATCAGGGAGCATCAGTATGATGACACTCATTTGCTTTTCCTCAAGGATAAGGTTCAGCACGGTGATGCTAGAGATGTGACTATTGGTGATGACGGTGTATTGAGGATGCAGGGTCAGATTTGTGTACCCAATGTTGATGGGCTTTGAGAGTTGATTCTGGAGGAGGCCCATAGCTCGCAGTATTCCATTCATTCTGGTTCCACGAAGATGCATCAGGATTTAAGGCAGCACTACTAGTGGAGGTAGATGAAGAAAGATATAGTTGGATTTGTAGCTCGGTGCCTTAACTGTCAGTAGGTGAAGTATGAGCACCAGAGACCAGGTGGGTTGCTTTAGCAGATAGAGATTCCGGAATGGAAGTGGAAGCGGATCACCATGGACTTTATAGTTGGTATCCCACGGACTATCAGAAAGATCGATGCTATTTGGGTGATTGTGGATCGGCTGACCAAGTCCGCACACTTCATTCCTATATGTACTACTTATTCTTCGGAGCAGTTGGCGGAGATTCATATCCGGGAGGTTGTTCGCCTGCATGGTATTCCAGTTTCTATCATTTCAAATAGAGGTACTCAGTTCACATCACGGTTTTGGAGGGCCGTTCAGCATGAGTTGGGTACTCGAATGGAGTTGAGTACAACATTTCACCCTCAGACGGACGGACAGTCCGAGCGCACTATTCAGATTCTTGAGGATATGCTCTGTGCATGTGTGACTGAGTTTGGAGGATCTTTGGATCCGTTCTTGCCATTGGTGGCGTTTTCTTACAACAACAGCTATCAGTCTAGCATTCAAATAGCACTGTACGAGGCTTTATATGGTAGGCGGTGTAAATCCTTGGTGGGTTAGTTTGAGGTGGGTGAGGCCAGATTATTGGGCACAGACTTAGTTTATGATGCTTTGGAGAAGGTTAAGGTCATTCACGATAGACTCCGTACAGCCCAGTCCATACATAAGAGCTACGCGGACCGGAAGGTTTATGATGTTTCCTATATGGTTGGAGAGCGGGTTCTGCTTCGGGTTTCGCCTATGCAGGGCGTCATGAGATTTGGGAATAAGGGGAAGTTGATTCTGAGGTTTATCGGCCCTTTTGAGATATTGAGGCATGTTGGGGAGGTTGTTTATGAGCTTACCTTACCTCCTAGCTTGGCAGGAGTTCATCCGGTATTTCATGTTTCGATGCTCCAGAGGTATCACGGTGATCCGTCGCATGTGTTGGATTTCAGTTCAGTCCAGTTGGACAAGGATCTATCATACGTTGAAGAGCCAGTGGCAATATTGGATAGGCAGGTTAGAAAGATGATGTCAAAAAACATTACATCCATGAAGGATCAGTGGCGGGGTCAGCCGGTCGAGGAGGAGACCAGAGAGACCGAGCAGGTATGTCTGTATACCCTCATCTTTTCACTACTTCAAGTATGTCTCTATGCTTGTTCGAGGATGAACAAATGTTTAAGCATAGGAGGATGTGACGACCCGGTCAGTCGTCTTAAGAATTTACGCCCCAATCCCCTATTAACTACTTTCCCCATGTTTATTTTTGCTATTTTGATTTGTCGGGCTGTTCGGTTTTGAGTTTCAGAGAGTTTTGAGACACTTAGTCCCTAAATGAGAGCTCAAGTGTTGGAAAGTTAACTATAGTCGGAACAGTATGAAGAAGGCCTCGAAATGGAATTCTGATGTCTCTGTTAGCTCCGTTGGATGATTTCGGGCTTAGGGGTATGTTCAGATTGTGTTTTGGACGAGGTTTGATAGACTTTTTCATCGAAAGCATCTTTTTAGAGTTTTGGAATTTTTAGGCTTGAATCCGTGGTTGATTCGTCGTTTCGATGTTGTTTTAGGTGTTTTAAGGATTGGTACAAGTTTGGACAGTGGTATTAGACTTGTTGGTGCCTTTGGTTGAGGTCCCGGGGGCCTCGGGATGATTTCGGATGGTTGACGGAAGGATTTTGGAGTTTGAAGTTGCAGCTTCAGCTGCAGGTTTTCTGTCATTACTGCACCTGCGAGTATGGGACCGCAGGTGCGCCGCTGCAGAAGCGGCTATGTGGCCACAGAAGCGAGATTGGCCCAAAGCTCCAGGATCCACAGGTGCGGCTGGGTTTTCGCAAATGTAGTGCTGCAAATGCGGACCCATCCCGTTAAGTGACTTTTCGCACCTGCGATGCATTCTTCAGCAGGTGCGCTCCCTTGACCGCAGATGCAGTAATCGCTAGGCAGAAACATATAAATACTTGCCTTCGCGAAATTTAGCCATTTTTCACCTCTTTTCAAACGGGAAGAAGCTTGGGGAGCATTTTTCAAGATGGATTTTCAGAGGAGTTCATTGGGGTAAGGTATTTGGTCCCTAAACTCATTATTGGAGTGATTTTTATCATTATAAGCATGAAAAATTAAGGAAAATCAGTGGTAATTTGGGGGTTAGGGCTTGACTAATTAGAGGCCTTTGAGTGATGATTTAAGGAAGCAATTGAGGTACGATTTTGGTACTTTTGGTATGACTGAACTCGTGAGAGTGCAAGGATTCTCGAAATGTGAATTTTACCCGATTACGAGTAGTCAGCCATAGGGGTGTTTTGGTCATTTTATCTAATTTCGCGTATTAGCTTAGAATTTCTTTGTAGAATCCGTTATTTGAAGTGTTATTTATATTATGAAATTGAATTGAATAAATTTGAGCCATTTAGAATTAAGTACTCGTGGCAAGAGTGTGGGTTCGGATTGATTTGAGCTGGTTCCAGGTAAGTGGCTTGCCTAACCTTGTGTGGGGGACCTCCCCTTTAGGATTTGGTATATTTGATAATTGAAATGCCTTGTAAGTGAGGTAACGAGTGTGTACCTGAGCTAATTGTTAAAAATTCGATTTTCTTTAAGTAATTTCAATTGTGTTCCTTTTTCCTGTTTCATTTTATTTGCAATTTAAACCTGTTGTTAGCTTAGAAAAAGCAAGTCTAATTGACTTAATTGTTTATTTGCTTAAACTGCCTTAATTGAATTATGTGAAGTATGTTAAATTAGAATTACCTATTTTACTTGGTACGAACTTGAGCTTAATCTAGTATTCTTGTGTTGCTTATGTTTGTTTTACTTTGGGACTAGGGGACGACATCCCGGGAGATCTCCTGTATGTATTTATGACTTGAACTGAGGTGCGGGATACTAAGAGATCCCTGGCACGTATATTGAGGATACCATGAGATCCTTGGCATATAGTGAGGATACCAAGAGATCCTCGGGATACCAAAAGATCCCTTGTATACATTAAGGATACCAAGAGATCCCCAGCATATATATTGAGGAAACTGAGAGATCCTCGGTTATCATCCTTGTTATGAGCGGTATTTCCTTGTGATTGTCTTTATCTCTATTTTTGTTATTGTATTCCTTATCATCCTGTATTAAATTCTTACTGTAGACTCTGAATTTTACTACTTACCTTATTCTGTCATCTCTATATTTATTTAATAGGGCCCTGACTTTCCTCGTCACTACTCGACCGAGGTTAGGCTTGGCGCTTACTAAGTACCGTTGTGGTGTACTCATGCCCTTTCTGCACATATTTTTCATGTGCAGATCCATGTACTTCGACTCAGTCCTATCACCATTGAGGTGAGGCGACTGCTCCAGAGACTTCGAAGTATATCTTCCGCGTCCACATATCGAAAAGTCCCATTCCATTCTATCTTGTAGTGATAGACCTTCCATCTTTTCTATTGATGTAGACATTCTGGAGTTAGAGCATTTTTTTTATTATATTCGTAGCTTGTGATTCATGGGTTTCCAGGTTTTGGGAAACATGTATTAGTTTATGAGAGTTGGTACGGTGTATGCCGAGTGGCACTTTCAAATGCTATTTTATTACACTATTTCTGTTTTAAATTGTTTTCTTTTCTTTCGAAAATTCGGTTTATCTTTCGTATTTTAGGCTTACCTAGTCGTAGAGACTAGGTGTCTTCACGATGGTTCACGAAGGGCGAACCGGGGTCGTGACAGCGTCACTCCAACACAAACCATATAACACATTTCCCAAGGATGTATACCCTAAATTCCAAGTTTAGAAGTGTTATATACCTTAAAACGCGCAACTAGGTGCTCGAACAAGCCTTTGCCTTACGAATGTCCTCCGAACGACTCGAATCTAACCAAAATAAAAATGTAAACCCATAAGGTCAACTTTGCGCCCGCACTTTGGAACCTAACAAAATTCACAAAATCTAGACACCCATTCAATTACGATTCCAACCATACTAAAACATCCAATTCCAAACACAAATCGACCATTAAATCCCCAAATCTTACTCTCAAATACATAATAAAAAAAATTCTCAAATTTCACCTCAAACACACATATTAGTGTAAAAATCAATGGGTATCTTATGGAAAAAAAGTGATTAGATGTCACTTACCTCTTCAATCGTGGTAGAAATCTCCCGAAAAATTGCCCTAGTCCGAATTTCAAAATCAAAAAAATAAGAAAATCAACTAAGTCCTTCGATTTTATTCTTCTGCCAGCGATTCCGCATATGTGGACTCCATGATATCTTCTTTATGCTCACTTTTGCGAAAAAATCCCTGCTTTTGTGAAGATCACTTAAACTCCCATCTGTCGCTTCTGCAGCCAAAATACCTCTTTAGCGAGTCCGCTTATGCGAATGTCCTTCCGCAACTGCGACCTGAAATCTGAATACGCGGACTCGCAGATGGGGTCCTTCTCTGCACCTACAAAGCTCCCTTAGCTAGCACAATTCCGCTTCTGCCTTTCTACAACCGCACCTATGGCACCTCACGTGCGTCCAAGCCCGTCGCATGTCAGAACGATCACAGGGAGGGGAATTTCCTGGGCTAATATAGTGGTGAATATTTGCACCAGCCCTACCAAAAAGGGTCTGCAACATAGTTTGCCTCACCCTGTCTTCTTTGATCTCTCGGATTAGCCTATCCAATGATTCCCTGATCAAAATTATGTCCATGCTTCGTCTTGGCCTCGGAGGCATTTCTCTTTTAAGTGATTAAGATGTTTGGAAGAATGGTGAATAAATGTTTCCATCAAATCTAGTGTATTGATAGGTAGAATTTGACACTAAATGGTTCATTTCCATATGACTTCTCGTAAATGACGTGACTGTTGAATATTTTGAGAAACGAATGGATGTTTTCAATTGTCATATTCGGTGTATTTCAATTAATTAGAAAAGTCATTTTCATATTGGCTGCCGGTTCTTAATAACATTAGATATTAAATTAACTACCTAAACCTAGTGGTTTGCAATAGACTACCTAAACCAGCGCAACAAGTCTTGGTTCAATTAAAAATATCGATGGGGGTTGACAATAGAACATTGGTTGATTACAGATGATTGAAGATATAATAAGAGGGTTGATCGTAAAACAATAGTTTATGGGATAAGTATGTCACTTGAATCCTTCTTAAAATAAGGAGGTTGATTCTATATAATAGGTCTACAATGGATAATATTGGTGGTTGATTCTAAAACAGATGTCTATGGTAGGTCACATGACTCATTCTTAAAATAAGGGAGGGTTGACTCTAGATCATAGGTCTACAATAGACAATGCTAGTGGTTAATCATAAAACAATAGTCTATGATGTACAATGCAACAGTTAATAGTCGAAATAACAAGTGATTACAAAAAAAAATTCTAGTATATAAAAAGAGTTAATTATCGTTATTACAATACCAGTAGCTAAAAGATCAAGAATGATGTAACAATATTTTATAAGTCATTTTCTTGTGGCCAAGTTCTTTGCAAATGGAACATTTGTTTTTGCCTTATTTCCTGGTGCCAGAAGAACTACGTTCTTAAATGTTTGGCCATCTCTTAGTCTTTCTTCTACCCTTTTGTAGGCTCGACATTGGGTGGAAGTATTTTTGTGGACAAAATCTCGTCAAACACCACATATTTTTCTTCTGTATGGATTATATGAATGGTTCCTTCATATGAAGTCAAATATGTTGAAACCTTATAGAATGGAGAGAAGTTATCCTAAATGGATGAAACATATCCATCTTCAAAACTCAATCTCAGAACTGCCACTACATGTGGGCAGGGTATGTTTTCCAAATCAAACTGACAACCAGAACATGTGTTCAAATCCATATCAACTACTGCATCCCTGATGTGACCAACGATGCTAAACCGATTATTCTCCAATTGATGCACCCGGAGCGCATTGTCGACAATAATATTATTCTTAATCTTCTTTTCAGCAGAAGTAACAAAGAAGGTAAAAATATTTTTCATTTCATTGCGCCTCACCTCGAATTTTTCTTCAAACTTTCAAACAATATGATTGAATAGCAAATGATCGGGAAGTCTCTTTGATCCTTAAGCATTGCGTTAAGCAATTATGCCATGTTTATTGTCAACACGTTGTATCGATTTCTTTGAAAGAAGAACCTGCTCCACTTTTGGATCCCAATTTAATTCGCGAGGAAATAAGTTACTTCCCAACTTTTATAACGCAATTGTTGAAAATGGTCAAAATATTCTTCAGTATTGTATGACTATGTGGCAGAAAATAAATGTTTAATAAGAATTCCACAATGAAACCTCTTGCGCATATTTTTAGCAATGTAACACATGCAAAACAATGATGAGTGGAAGTAAAAAAGTTTGAAGCCATTCCCAATAGACAGATGTCGATCATAGATAATGTACAATTCATCACATTCGTCAGCAATGTGCTGCAACTATTCAAAAAAGTGTAGGTCCAAGAATCATCGCACTCTTTATCGATTACGCAGAACACACTTGAAAAAATGTGATTCTTTGTATCTTGTGCCATAGCAGACAACAAGCAACCTTCATTCCTGCTACTCAGAAATGTCTCATCTGCAGCAATAACCTTTTTCTTATGCGTGAATCTCTAAATAAATGCTACAATAGATAAGAATAAATATCTAAAATTCAAGTTATCATCAACCTTCAAATCAACAATACTTCCTTTATTATAGGACATCATAACATGGTGATACCTTTCTAACAAAGCATACCACTATTTCTAAGTTCCCCTAATCATAGCCTTAGCTATTTCACCTACCTTCCAACTCCTAAAATAAGTAGGACTTTGGTTAAAATCTTCAAAAATAGCATCCATCATATCGACAGGATGAGCCCTTGCCACTAACATACCGTTCCTACTAATATTCACCCAATGTCTTCGACGATACGTTAGGATGACGGCTTGATATGTGTTGCACCCCGCATGTGTGCTCGCCATGGTACTTGTTAACATATAAACCTACCATAGCTCTTGTATTTTGAAGCGCGTACTTCCACGGGAAACTTGCATCTCGACAAGCCACCGAAATTAATTTACTGCTACTTTTCTTTATACGAAACATAAAATAAATTTTCATAGAAGCAACCTCCAACTGTTTCATTAGATCCAATTTGTTGTCGAAACATTTCCCAAGGAAAAAACCTGTAGCATCAGGGTGGATGTGTTGTGTAGCTAACAAGTCCACCAAGCCTTCATATCTAGTTTCTCGACTGATAATATCTAGGAGCTCTTCCGCTCCATCTGCATCTTTCAAACCGTACGAGTTTATTTCAGTGTCACCAAAATCATGTAAGTCATGACTAAATCCATTAAAACCATCTTTCACCATTCTTTCCTCCTCTACTTCTAAAATTGGTGGTTGTGTTAGTGGTGGTGGTGTAGTTGCATCATTTGAACCTCGATGAGACCTTTCAACAGTAACTTCAGCCTCTTTTTCAAACTCATTTTCCGCCACAAGTATCTTTAAACAAAGCCTCATATCATCAATTGTAACATTAAGGAGGTATGATTGCAAATCATTATCATTTTTAATGGAGGAAGGAGGAATCTTGTCCCTCTTCGGCACAGAACTAAGCATATATGTAATATTCAAATTCCGTGGAAAAATGTTAGTTTTTCACGTTTAATGATGACTTTAACAAATTCGTCAAATGTACAATTGCTAGGTATATGGATAGGTACTATAACCTTTGTATATGACTTTCAATTTCAACTAGTTGGGCCCTTAACCCATTCAGCAGAATATAGACCGCATACTAATATATAATCTCCTATCAGTCTATTGTAAACTAGTGGCCTATTCTAATAGTAGTCTATTGTACACTAATGGTCGAGCATTGTGCAGAAAACAATTGACGAAACATGAATTAACAAGTGTGGCCAGGTTTGGAGATTGAACACTTGTCTAATATAGGCTCAGACCATAGTCCATTGTTGATATCGTGTAATCCTAATGCTGCTCCGATAAAAAGGCATTTAGATTTCTAAATATTTGGAGCAAACATGAGACTTTCAAAGATGCAGTTAATGAGAACTCGAATGCAGACTTCCACTCCAATTCATTTACATTGTTCAACTAAAAATTGAAGAAGTTGAAGAAGGCTCTTTCAACACGGAGCAAAGCAACATTTGTGATATTTTTCAGAAGATATCAAGCTTGGAAGAGGTTGTGAAGGTTCATGAATCTTAGTTTGAATTAAACCATACGCTGCAAAATAGAGAAAGGTTGCAAAAATTATAAGCTGAATTGTTCAAATTCTTGGCATTAGAAGAGATATTCTGGAAGCAAAAAACTGCCATGTCTTGGGTTCATGATGGAGAAAAGAATACCAAATTCTTTCATGTGTAGGTTAATGGAAGAAGGAAAAGATTACAACTGAAAATGACACAAAACAATGCTGGAAATTGACTAGAAGACACTACCTCGATGGTTGATAAAGCACTCAAGTTCTTTGAAGCACAATTCAAAGAAGATAATGTCCCTGCTTTTTTTTGGCATACTGGAGCATGTAACTCACATGATACAAGATGGACAAAATCACGATTTCGTGAAGCAACTTTCTAGAGCGGAAGCAACGCAGGTAGTATTTGGCTTGTTGGTGGAGGTCCATATGGTTTTAATAGTAGCTTTTTAAATATTGTTGGGATAATGTTGGAGAAGATGTGTTTGATATGGTGAATGCTTTATTCAATAGGCGGGAATTACCAAGGTTTGTGACTCACACAAACTTGGTACTACTACCTAAAATGAAGGAAGTTACAACATTTTCTGATATGAGACATATTAGTCTTAGTAACTTCGTCAACAAAAAATTTTTCAGAGTCATTTATGATAGGTTAGTTGGTCTTCTACCTAACCTTATTTCAGATGAGCACGCAGGTTTTGTGAAAGGCTGGAGTATTATGGAGAATGTTCTACTAACACAAGAAATCATCACTGACATATGAATGAGAACAAAGACATGGCCTAATGTTTTGATGAAGTTGGACATAACTAAGGCATACGATAGACTATCTTTGCTATTTATGACCAAGGTATTGAGAAAAAAGGGCTTTTGTAAGATTCATTGACTTAGTGTTTTGGTATTGTGTTAGAAAATTGGTATTATGTTCTCCTTAATGGGGAACATTATGGGTTCTTTAAAACCACTAGATGTGTCAAACAAAGTGATCCACTGTCCCCTACCTTATTCATCTTAGCAGTTAAGGCTTTATCAAGAGGTTTGAATGCTCTTCATTTGAATCTTTACTTTTGTGGCTTTGGTTTTCCCAAGGGGAGTCCTAAGAGCAATCACCTAACATATGCAGATGATACGATCATTTTCTCCTCATCAGATGCTACCTCACTTCAATTGAAGGACATATCAGCAGTTTATGTGCATCATTCCACAAGTGAATTGGTTGTGAGGAAGGTACATGGAATAACTGGTATTGAATGGCAAGAATTTCCTTTCACCTACCTTGGGTGTCCAATTTTTTATTCAAGAAGAAGGATGTATTATTGTCAAAAAGGTACTTGATCAATTACAATCTTGGAAAGGTAAAATGTTGTCAATAGGAGGAAGGGCAATGTTGCTCACACATGTCTTACAAAGTATGCATATTCATCTCTTATCAACTGTGAATCCGCCTGCCTATGTGATATACAAATTGTACAAATTATTTGCTAGTTTTTTTTGGAGCAATTCAATAGACGGAAGAGCTCGTCATTGGGTATCTTGGCCTAAACTTTGCCTGCCTTATGATGAGGGAGGAGTAGGGTTTAGGTCTCTTAATGATGTATCCAAAGCCTTATTTTGTAAGTTGTGCTAGAGTTTTCGTACAAAACCATCACTGTGGAGCTGATTTTTGTGTAAAACATATAGCAAGAAACTGAATGCATTGGTTGTGCCTTGGAGATATGATTCACATGTTTGGAGGAAAATGCTTGAATGCAGGGATATTATAGAACTTCAAATCTTATGGCAACCAAAATAGGATCATCCCTATTTTGGTATGATAATTGGACATGCTTTGGTGCTCTCTATTCCGTAACACCTCCAGACTTGTATTGTGATGAGGCAATTCACAATGTTTACGATGTGGTAAATGAAAGAGGTTGGGATGAAGATATATTGAGTGTAATACTGCCACATGACCTAATTATGCACATTTTGGATAATGCGAAACAACTAGTGGCTCATGATGTACCTGACAAACCATGCTGGAGCTTAGAACCTAAAGGAGAATTTAGTGTAAAGTCAGCCTGTGAATACCTAAGGAGTAGGAGGGATTCTGCTATATCGTATAAGAACATGTGGGTAAAAGGGCTTTCATTAAAATTATCTTTCTTTATGTAGAAATTGTGGAAGTGTAATTTCCCATTAGATGATGCATGGAGAAGACTGAGGTATTTTATGCCTTCTAAATGTTGGTGTAGCGTGAATTTAGATGAAGAAACAGTCTCACATGATTTTTTTCAGATCATATGTAGCCACAAGAGTTTGGTCTTATTTTTTCTCATTTGCAGGATTGTCTTTGGAGGGATTAAGTTTGCACCAAGCAGTGGTGAAATGCTGAACTGCTAAGATGATTCCTCAGTTGAAGCCAATTTTTCAAGTGCTACCATACATTATAGTTTGGGAGTTGTGTAAGAGGCGAAACAACTAAAAAATAGAGGGGTGGTGTCTATTAATACAGTGGTATACCACGTGTCCATTATACTTCAATCCCTTATCAAGGATATGAATCCAGGTATACGTAATGCTCCCCCTAGATGGCCAGACAGGCTTCAGATGATGGAAAACTATACACCTATATTGAAGGTCGACAAGGTAATTTAGAAATTTCCTACGGCTGGGTGGACAAAGATCAAGGGTTAATCCAATAAGGAGCTTTATTGGATACTGCTTAAGGGATGAACACGAGATGCCATATATGCATGTGGAAAGGAACTACAAGAGGCTACAAAATACACTAGCAGAGGCAGTGGCAATCAGCAGGCTTGAGGTATTGTATCAATCACAACTTATCTAATATTTGGATATAAACATACTCTAAGATGAACAAGAACATTATTGAGGGGATTTGAAAGACACGTTGGATCATCAATGAACATGTGGACGAAATTAGAACCTTTCTAGAGTTATGTAATGGTAAGGTGTCACATACCTTTAGAGAAGGGAATAAATTGGTGGATCATTTGGCCAATTATGCACTGGATGTTGGGATATTGAATGTCATGGTTTTCATCATATAGACACAGTTGGGAAGAGAATTGTGAATGTGGATAAATTACAATGTCCGCACTTGATGGTAAAAGTTGCCAAAAACTAAGGAGTGACGAGGAAAGGAATAGTAGGGGACTGTAGAATTCAATAGACCATCATGTTCAAATCCTTATGGAGGAGAACATCGTGATACTAACTTTGTGTTGTTTTTTCCAGGAGAAGATACTGTGATCATGCCTTGCCATATACTACAAATTTAATGGGTTGTATTACCACCTAGTGCTCATTCCCTTGAAGAAGATGTTATGGTAAGCACAAGCATGGACGTGAAGACTCAATCGAAAAAGCTATGTTGTTGCAGTGTTGCAATGGTCGATAGGAATTTATTATTGCAGATCAAAGGGAGGAAACAACTGGGGGTAATATCCCAAACCATTAGAGATCCTAAACTAGGAAGGACATATGATGATACTACACTCAAAGAATGGTCACTGCCCAGAAATTTCATCATGGAACTCTTAAGAGGTATGTGCTTTTGGCATTCAATTGTAGAAGCAAAGAATGCATTGTGGGCTAAAACCCAATGCATTTCATTTCTGTAACATCACATGATGGATGCCAAGCCAAGGTAGTAGTTGATAACTACTGGAGATCACATGTATTCCACACCAAATTGTGCATACTCAGCTATGTGCACAAATGCTGGACATTAGAGACAGTAGGGGATACGTGTGGTTTTGTTATGCTATATTAAAATGTAGGTATTGTACTGGATTTTGGACATCATAAAGAAGGATTTGATGCATATGACTGGTTTATAAAATGCAATGATTCACAAAGCGAGGAGTCGCGTCATCAAAGATGTTACACCATATATTTTCGTACGTTGAAGTACGCCATCAATAAATTGATATAAGCTCAGAAATGAGATATTACATCCCGCATTTCATACATTAAATTTTCGTTGTAAGTTAATGGATGTAATAACGGGAATGAGATTATAAGAATTACTCTTTTTCAAACAAGTGATAAGTAAATTCGTGAATGTGAGAGGGTAAGATCGAAGAAAATGAGTTCCGTCAAAGTTTGGCAATTTGTGATAAAGTACGGTCCAAGCTACAATACCCGGTAATTATGGACTAGTGCCATACAAGGTAACACATGACCATGATAGTGAGGTTTATAAGGTGTGCTAAAAATGAGTAGTATTTTAAATAATTTGAGATAATTCTTAATTATGTGGATAATTGGGTTACTTAATTATTTTAATGGGATAATTAACTAATAAATTAAAGTTTTTGGAAAAAGTTTTAGGGCCCCAACGTGGCAGCCAAGAACCTTGGTTAAATATGACTCTTTAAGTCATAAAGTAATGTGGTACCTTTGGAGAATTATGTAGATTAGTCATCTTATCATGTGGGGACCACCTAAAGGTTAAATAAAACTTTCTAATTCACAATTGAATTGCTCATCTCTTAAGAATAAGCTTCAGCAAGGATAAACTTTGCAATAGCAACGTTATCAATTGTTCATCTCTTAAGAAAAAACTTAAGCAAAGATAAATTTTGCAATGGCAATGTTGTTGCTTCAAGAATTTCATAAGAATACTATTTAATACTATAGCAACGTGGGATTTGCGACCATAAGGGAGTAGGGTGTAATCTTTCTCAAGAATATCATACTGATCCTTCCCTATTTTGATCTCGTTGTTACGTGTTTCGTCGCGATTGGTGTGTGTTAGAAGGATTGTCAAGAGAATCGGTTCAGGTATGTTAAGGCTATCCCTTCTATCTTTTTGGCATGATCCAAATGATACAAACGTATCGAGCAAATGCACAACTTTCATAAACAACTGTATTCATAAAGGTACCTATGTTCTTGAATTCCCATTTGTCTTATTATTACATCTTCTGTTCATGGGTCTCAGGAAAATACGTAAGTTGAAAAAACGTTACTTCATGATACTACTCAAAGGTATAATGGTCTTATGATATTCCCAAAGATTTTATTGACGTACTTCTCATGCATTCCATTCATTTATACATGTACATTGACCCATGACCAGGTGGTTTTATATATACGTATACACACACACACACACATATATATATATATATATATATATATATATATATATATATATATATATATATATATATATGTATGTATGTATGTATATATATATATGTATGTATGTATGTATGTATGTGGTATATGGAAAAAGGTTGCGGCGTTATATATACACCACCACCAGATCAGATAGTATACGTTGATGTTTTCGCCCACAGTGGCCAAGATGATATGAAGAGATGCCTTCAGAGGCTTGATGATGTTCTGAACACATGTACCTATGCACGACATGACATTCATACACATATGCATGGCAATATAAGTATTTTATGATTTATAGAGTTATCCAGACCTACAAGTTGAGTCTTTTACTCCATGTTTCTTCCATGGCGAAGCTGCATTCCTACCCGAAGGTATAGACAATCACTTTGACAAGCCCTCATAGTAGATGAGGTTAGTATTCAATGAAGGATCGGTAAGACTCCACCTCATTCGGAGTGTTGCCGAGTCTATGAGTTATCGTATCAAAATTTTGTTACAGACTTATTGGTAGGCCGGTACCCTGTCCCATTTGATGTCAAATACTCTTAGAGGCTTTGTAGACAGAGGTTCATTTTGTACTGTATGTTAGAGGCATTGACGGCCCGTATGTATTCATGTTTTAAGAAAGATTGTTCATTGATACATTGCTTTCCCACTTATAGTTATAAATTACGAGTTGTCTCCATGTTGGCCCAGTTACCAATGATAACACGATAAGAAAGATATTGGTACTCGGTTGAGTAATGTATTGGGTGCCTGTTGTGACCCTTCTGTTTGGGTAGTGACAAAAGTGGTACCTGTCACGACCCAAACCGATGGGCCACAATGGGCACCCAGTACCTTACTCAACCGAGTACCAACATAACGTATATTTTCATATCATACTATTATAGATAACTGATCCGAAAGGTTGCGGTGAGATAAGTAGAATACAACATGTGATACCAACTTATACATAAGGAATACAGGCCTATAAGGCCAAAATAACCACATGTACACTAAACATAGGCTGACAAGGCTATACAATCTTTTACGTACATGACATCTGTCTACAAGCCTCTAAGAGTACATACTTATCATACGGTTGGGACAAAGTCTCACCATACCAAACAATGCACATCTAAATCATAATAACCAACATCTTCGCTGAGCTGATAGCCTACTTGGAGAGCTCTCGACCTGTTTATTGGGACCTGCGGGCATGAAAAGCACCATCCCCAGGCAAAAGAGACGTCAGTACAAATAATATACCGAGTATGTAAGGAATGAAAATCAGTAAACAATAGACATGAGAGAAACATGGAGTAAAAAAAACTCGACATGTAAGTCTAGATAACTCTTTTAAATCATGAAATGCTTGTAGTGTCAAGCATATGCGTATGAATGTCAAGTCATGCATAGATACATGTGTTCATAACATCATCAAGCCTCTGAGGGCATCCCATGATCTCGGCCACTGTGGGCAACATCATCAACTTATACCAGCTGATCAGGTGGTGGTGCGTATATAACGTCGTAACTTTTCCGCATATCCCATATTTATTATATGCATATATAATTTCATCTATTCATGGGTCAATGTAAATTAATGTAATGCATGAGAAGTAAGTCAATATAATCTTGCGAAATGTCATAAGACCATTATGCCTTTGAGTAGTTCATGAAGTAAACCTTTTTCAACTTACGTATTTTTCTCAGACCCTTGAGCCGATGATAGAACAATAGGACACATGGAGAATTAAGAACATAAGCATCTATATCATTTCTATGAATAGAGTCATTTATGAAAATTGTGCATTTGCTCATTTCATTTCTTTCGTATGGATCACACCAAAAAGAAAGAAGGGATAACCTTAACATACCTGAGCCGATTCACTTGACAATCCCTCTAACACACGTCAATTTTGATAACACACGTAACGACGAGATCGAAGTAGGTTAAATCCGTATGATATTCTTTAGAAAGATTGCACCGTACTCCCTTAGAATCGCAAAATCTCGTTGCATCTTCTCATTCATTCTTGGACGTATAATTTTGCTTCTTGTTTATGTATGCCATTCAATAATACGCTTGATTTAAGGTGTCTTAGCTATTACCGTTACTAGACTCCTTTTCTGAAAGTCTTTTAAGAGGTTAGGAAAATAATTTTTTTGAAGTAGGAAAGTTATATTAAATTTTTAGGTGGGCCCCACTTTTGGGGTTTAATTAATAAAAAAATGGGTTTACGTTTCCACCTAACTTTCAAGACCAAAATAGTCACTATTTTTCAAGACACGGCTGCCATGTTAGTTGATTAGGTTCTTATTCAAATACCTTAATTAATCAACCACAATTATTAATTAACTAGGTAATGTGCCATTACCCAATAATTAACCAATTAACCACAGAATTAAGAACTATTTTCACTTACTTAAAATAATACCCACTTTTTACATACCTTATACACCTTACTAACATGGCCATGTGGTATCTTGTATGGTACTAGTCCATAAATACCAGGTATTTTAGGTCGGGCCGTATTTTATCCCAAAATATCAAACTTCGACAAAATACATTTTCTTCGAGTTGCCTACCTTCTTACCTTTACAAATTTACTCATTGCTTGTTTCAAATAACATAATGCTTGTAATCTCAAAATAATCCTATTCTCGAACTAATGTTAATTAACATACGATGAAATTTTAACGTATGAAAATGCGGGATATAATATCTCATTTCTGAGATTTCATCAATTTACTTTTGCCGTACTTTTATGTACGAAATTATGGGATGTAACATCATTATCCCCCCCCCCCTCGTGGAACATTCGTCCTCGAATGTTGACTAGTGTACTTATAATTTTCATAGCCTATAGCTCTTGCGAATTCCTTAATACTCTTCTTGCCATTTAGGAATTTGTGCTCTGAATAAAATTAAGGGTTGCCTTCCCCCATTTAGGCCTCTTTCTCACACAACGACTAGTGGTCGGAAACTGCTGTTATCTTCTGTGCAGCCTGTACGACATTTTACTTGTATGTGCGCCTATGCGACTGTTCTCTTCAGCATTTAGCCAATCATTAGGCTTCACTTTTGGGAACATATACAGAACATGACAAGATGTCCCTCAGGCATATATAGGTGTACTAAAGTTCTTTGCTCGATACTTTGTCTAACTTACGAATATTGCTTTTTCCTTAACATTCATCTTAAGAATGCTTGCTTAATCTTATCTCATACTCTGTTCTACTACAGATAAATTGAAACCTCTTACATATTATATTGTCATTAAAGCTTACCTCTCATCGGGGGATATCTGAAGTGATTAGACTGATCCACCTGGGTGCGATACTATACTTCCATAACCGTATTTCATATTATCCTAATATAATTCATCCTTTGGGGTTTATTCTAAAATCGTACAATTCATGAAATCCCCCTTTTCATTTAAAATTAAAAGTCAATAAAAGCCCAAACGTCATCCTTTATCTACCACAATTACCCCTTTATTCTCCTACCAGGACAACATTCCATCTATTCTAAATGTCATTGGTCTTAGACTCCTTTGAGTTCATTCAGGCTATATTGGACCTTGCATAACTTAGAGAAATCATCATCTCTTCTTGTTTTCATTGGCTTAATCCCTAGTTCTTATCCATTCTCGTCACCTTCTCACCGCCCTTTCTTATCCTTACTCTTGTCTTCCTAGAACCTTGTCGCTCTATCATACTTTAGCTTGCAATATTCCTTCAACTTGCTTGTACCATAAATTTCCTTGTGTTATTTTAAAATAATAGTGATTATTTTCTTACTACTTTAACTACATAACGTAGGTTACCTTTCACACTTTTTCTTGTCCAAGATCTTTGATTTCAAGTCAAAATGTCTAACTCAGTAAACAACAATCTTGAGCACCATGGGGAGAATGGTGTGGATGTTCCAGATGTTGGTGTACCACCACAAAACCCTGAAAACATACCAAACCCAATTCCCGTGGATGCGGTCTCACACGATGCCCAACACATCGATACCAGCTCCCACACTAACAAGAGCGTACATCAAAGAGATAAACAAGAAGTCAAAAAACCCCAGCTCGGGAGGAATAGGAGGTCAGCCTTCATGTTATTTTTGAGTTGTTGTAGGCACAATAGCTGGCAATAGCTCAGCTGGAGAGCCATCAAAAAACCCCAAGTACAACGGCCCTGGGAACAGCCCCACGGACGAAATAGGAACCAGAAAGATCAAGCAACAACGGGTCGGCAGCCGACCCCGCAATCGTAAAGATACTCGAGAACCTAACAAAGAGAATAGAGTCGGGTGAGAAAAAGATAGTAGCCAACGACAAAAAGGTCGAGACCTACAATTCCAGGGTTCCGGGCGCACCCCCGATTCTGAAAGGTGTAGATTGAAAGAAATTTGTGCAAAAGTTGTTCCCATGTGAAGCGACCCCAAAACCCATTCCAAAGAAGTTTAGAATGCCTGAGCTTCCGAAGTACAACGGAACCTCGGTCCCAACAAGCATGTCACTGTCTACACTTGTGTAGTGAAGGGCAACGACCTAAGGGACGACGAGATCAAGTCCGTCCTACTAAAGAAGTTTGGGGAAACACTCTCGAAAGGGGCCATGATGTGGTACTACAACCTAGCTCCTAACTCTATAAACTCATTTGCCATGCCGGCATATTATTTCATAAAGGCACATGCCGATGCCATCAAAGTAACAACAAGGAAATCCAACATCTTCAAGATAAAGCAGAGGGAGAATGAGATGCTACGAGAGTTCGTATCTCACTTTCAAATGGAACAAATGGAACTACCACCCGTCTTTGACGACTGGGCAGTGCAGGAATTCACTCAAGGTTTGAATGAACGAAGATCGGTGGCTTCGAAGTAGCTGAAACAAAATCTGGTTTAATACCCCGCCGTGACTTGGTCGGACGTTCATAGCCGATATCAATCAAAAATCAGGGTTGAGGACGACCAATTAGGAGCCCCTCGGTCTCGGTATACCCAAGTAGCCTTTTGGGGTAGGAATCGAAGCCGAACAAAGAGAGATACCAACCATACACTGAAGATAGCAAAAACGCCCCAAGGCGTAACATACCCTGGAATGATCGAAGAATGAACCGAGGGCAGAACCCTCAGGGACTCGTCAGCAGAGCCGGGTTTGATAGGCACGCAGGGCTAGCGGAGGCACCCCGCTTGTCGGAATACAACTTCAACATCGATATTTCAGATATCGTGTTCTCCATCAGTTAGATCAGAGACGCCAAGTGGCCAAGGCCTATACAATCAGATCTTTTGCAAATGAACCATAACTTAGTGTGTGAATTTCACAACACGCATGGCCATAGGACCGAGGATTTCCATAAACTCCGTAAGGAAGTAGCCCAACTACTAAGCAAAGGTTATATCCGAGAATTACTCACCGACCGGGCCAAATATTAGTTCTGGGAACAAGAGGCGACCAAGAAGAATGAAACAAATGAGCCGCAACATGTCATCCATGTGATCTTGGGAGACATCGATACTCCACAAGAGCCCATGATTAGTAGAACAAAAATATCCATCACTAGAGAAAAGCGGACTCGGGGTTACATACCCGAAGATGCTCTCACATTCAGCGATGAGAACATCGAGACATTGTCTCAGCCTCACAAGTAGCTCGGCCAACATTATCAAGTCGATGGTGGTAGAGCAGCTTGGACTGCTTGACCAAATTGTGCCCGCCTCTCGAGTCCTCAACGAATTCAATATGGCGAGCGAAACAACGAAATGGGAAATCACCCTCCTAGTCAACGTGGCCGGCACAACCCAAAATGCCAAATTCCATATCATCGAAGGAGATATGAGATACAATGCCTTGCTCGGAAGGCCATGGATACACTGCATGAGAGCAGTACCATCAACCCTTCATCAAATGATGAAGTTCCTAACGAAGTATGGAATAAAAATCGTGTACGGGGAACAACATGTAGCAAGGGAGATGTTCATAGTACATGACGTGGCGCCAATACCAGTACCTCCACCTTCGAAGGAGACAAAGGATAAGCAAATAGTAAAATAGCAATAATAAGCTACACTCTCGGCTACTCCCGACTAGAAAAACAAAGAACCGTACCGAGTCCTCATGACAAACGATTGAATCACATCGAAATCCGAAGCACCATCAACACTAAGGTATAGTTGTCTCCCTTTTTCAATTACATTCTATACTAACTTGAATGCAGGTATCCGATGAAATGGACGAAGCGTTTCCCAACTCGAACACCTTAGTTTCTAAAGATACGGGTTGCCTCTTTTCCTTCGACCGGATTTTATCCCAAGAAGGGTTTTACCGGTAAGGTTTTTAACGAGGCAACATCTATATGGTACCTAAAGAAGACTCATAAAGTATTCAAGGCTTCTTTTGCAGTCAACCTCGAATACTGGGGCATCCCCCTAAAAGGTCACCTCCTCAGAAAAGCCAAAAAGTGTTGAACAAGGTCTCGATAGGAAAATAATGTACCGGGCCAAACGCTCGAACAAACCATGTCCGTATAAGAATAACCGAGCGCATAATAATGAAAACATGTATACTTGTACCATGTAATCGAAGAATACTTTCCATCAAAGCATTTCACGTTTCAAAGAAGCTCGGTATTTTGCAAAATGGCCCTAGAGCCAAAAACATCCCGAACACTCGGGGACTGGCGTCAACAACTCAAAGCCGTATGACCCCCGAGTCGGAGCCTCAAACTCGTAAGCTCTCAATGAGGCAACATCAATATTACAAAATGGCCCCAGAGCCAAAAAATTCCCGAAAACTTGAGGACTGGCGTCAAAAACTCAAGATCACATGACCTCCAGGTGGGAAACACTTAAATCGTAAGCCCTCAATGAGGTAATACCAAGTTTACAAAGTAATGGCTCCTGAGCCAAGAAACCCTCAATGACTCGGGGACAGCCGCAAATCGCCACCCCCATCGACTTATCAAAACCCGAGGCCATAAGACCACTTGAGGGCTTCCTCGATCTCGTAGGACCTATATAAGGCAATAACAATATCTGTAAGACCTCAAGCAAGGCATGAACCACACTTGTACCAAGTGAACATATCTGTAAGACGTCAAGCAAGGCATGACCAACACTTGTACCAAGTGACAATATTTGTATGACCTCAAGCAAGGCATGAACCATACTTGTACCAAGTAGCTAAAACTATAAGACCACAAAGGCATGTAAAACTTGTAAGACCTTACAAAAGGCATAATCACGATCTTAAAGTTAAGGCTATATATATAACTTTTAAGACCCCTAAAAAGGCATACCCTCGATATAGATGCCGAAACTACTTCATTGGGGGACTGAAAGGCTCCGGCCAAACACAAATGATTATGGTCACAAGGCTATACCAGCCAAACTAATGCGACTCGGAGACGCCCGACCGTCGCTATAAAGTCACAGGCCTTCAATTACTTCAAAAATACTTCGAAAAGAAGCGGTTAAATAGGCTACCCTCGACTTAGGCAAAAGAGCTTCGACCATGTCAGCTCCTAACTATAGGCTTCGAGATACCAACCCAATGCGTAAGAGCCACTATCGCCAGCCCATATAAACGGTCGTACCGATCCAATGCATAAGAGCCACTATCACCAGCCCATACAAAAGGTTGTACCGACCCAATGCGTAAGAGCCACTGTCGCCAGCCCATACAAAAAGTCGTACCGACCCAATGCGTAAGAGCCTAAGGGCCAACCTTAAATTCAAAAACTTGAGGGTCAAATGAGCTCGAATCGATACCCGACTCAGAGACTGAACCCTAAATAGTTAATTAAATATGCAAAAGAGGAAAAGCATAAGAGCTCAAACACCGGCTTACACTAATAGATCGTACCATCCAAGCGCGTAAGAGCCACAGGGCCAGCCCAATGAGCCACAGGGCCATACAATGAGTTTGAGGATTCCTTTTAACTTGATGACCAGTTCATCTGGCTAAAAGCAAGGCAAAGGGAAATGCGTGAAAAGCAAAACCGCGAGGCTTCCTTTTATACATATATGTGAGGGAATGCAAGCTTCATTTACAATGTTCTTTGAAAGCACTCTACACAAAACAAGAAAGGAAAGGCTTATTCTAATCTATGCCCCCTCGGGGACTATGGCCTCTTTCTCGCCATCTTCGGCTTCAGACAGAAGGAACTTAGCATCAAATTCTTCCACCTTCACTTGCTTTATCTCTCCCGAGAGATCGAAACCCCGACATGAATTTCCTCGAGGGTTTCCCTCTGAGATTTACTCCTCACATACTCTTTATTCCTACTCTCCTGGTTGAGAGCCCTCCTTAGCTCAGCACGAGCATCGGCAACATCCTTCAAACAGACAACCACCTTTTTATTAGCCTTAGTTCAGATTGTTACGGCTTCAGCCCAAGCATCTACGACTTCGGCCTTCATCTTCAGGAGCTCAGACTCGAGCTATGGAATCAAGTCGGTTCGGACCAAGCTGTTCTCGTGAGCGTTGCGAAGTTGCACTTCGAGGGTGGAAGACTTGGCCAAAGCGTCTTTCTTAGCCGATATCTGGGTGTCCACTCGAGGCTTTAGCCTATCACGCTCGAACTTGGATTGACCAACTTCATTCCTAAGGCGTTCCAGGTCCTCTGTCTTTTTCTGCAACTAAAGTAAATGGAACATTAGCCTCGAAGGATAGAAGAAGAGATGTGCGCTCCCTTGAAACTGAAATTACCTGTTCCTCGAGGTAGCTTTCGTAGTTCAGACTGTGACTCACTCATATCGCAAGTGTGCCAACTCGTTAACCCTTTCATCATAAAGAAGCCTAAGGGATTTCTCCCCATCTATAGTTTTTCACAATCTGGCCTCACGCTGAAGAAGCTCAGATTTGAGCTTGTTCAAAGCCTATGGAAGAGAAACGTGGTAAGAAAGTGAAATGTACAAAACCATAAAACCAGTACGAACTACCAAAACTTACCTCCGAGTAAAGACGTTGAGCTACCTTGAGAGTTAAGCATATATTTACTGGTCTGGCTCCATCTACACCGATAGAACTACCCTGATTTGGGACACAGTCGCCCAATATACACGCCCCTTGGTGTCGAACATCCCTCGAAGTGCCTTCGATAGGAGAAGAAATCAGTGACAGAGAACCCTCGCCCCTCGAAGCACCTTCAATGGTAAAGGAAGATGGCAGCGGAGGAGGGACCGTTTTTCTAAAGCCAGAGACCTCCGGTGCTGCATGTTCGGCTTATGCGCCCTTTTTGAGCCTCCGGGTCGGACTTGTCTTGCTACAATCACTGTCATCATGCAAATGCCTTTTCTGCTTACTATCATTATTATTTTCCCTTGGTCCTGAAACTGGCGATCCTCCTCCCTCTCCCAAAGGGCGTGATCCCGCTTCAAAAAACTCCCCAATGCCTACGATCGCTGAGTTAGTACGCAGAAAGAAAAAGTGTCCTTCCAAGAAAAGGGGGGAGCAAATCACATAACATGTATCGTGGTGTTTTGCCTCCCACCTATCCTTAGACAAAGCTCAACACTTACGCTCATTGTAAGTCGAGTGGGTCGCCAAATTTCGAGCCCAATCCGGTAGGTCGAGGACCTCGCATGATATCCATGAAATTGCTGCAGAAAGGGAAAGGAAGGTGCATTTACGGAGCCCGTCTTTGCTATAATTAAAAAACTACAAAGGCACGAGTATGCCGCTTATGTGTAAAATTCCACCCCTCAAGAATTGGCAGAAACTCCACATGGATAATATCAACAGTCCGTACTCGGACGAATCAGCTCATCCACCCTCGATCTCCATCTTCTTAATCATAAACAATGAAAGGCGTGGTGGATCGACATTGTAGGATTACCAGACCCTGATGGTGAAAAGGCCGGTACAGCTTGATGAGATGGCTAAGAGTGAATTCAAGCCATGCTTTCTCCGCAAAGAACCTCATCATCAATATTATCCGCCAAAATGAAGGATGAATTTGTGCCAAGGTATCCTGGTACTTTCGACAAAAGTCGAGCACAACCCTATCAAGGGGGCCTAGCATAAAAGGACACGTGTACACGCTCAAAAACCCCTCGGCACGGTCCATGATGCTCTCTTTCGGGGAAGGTACCCACAGTACTACCTCTTCCACATCCACAATCCTTCCTCGCCGACTCAAGAAGATCCCTCTTTGAAACAAAATGCCCAGAGGTGGAACTCCCTTCTCTTTGATGAGCGGACCCTGACGTAGCAGCCATGACTCTTGTAAAACTAGGGAATTGGAGCGGGAATTTGAATAAGGGCGTCAAAATTGAAATGATAGAGGACCTAACACAGGAAAGGAGAACTCTGTAAAAGAGGATAACTACTCAGAATAGCGGAATCTCCAAAAGGGCGAAGACAACCCTATATATTGAAAAAGTGGTGATTACCCGCCCGCCTCAAAGGCCGATTAAAAATACTGGCTAAAACTTTTATCGCTTCGCTAATTTCATAACCATGTCATACACTTGTTGCCGCCATATGACATTTTGGGGTCAGAGATCACCACATCAACCAAACCTCGAGATGGTACCCGATCTCGAGGACCCCCATCAAAAAATAAGAAAGGCTCTAAGGAGCCATCACTATCATTGCAGGCCTCGAGATGGTACCCGATCTCGAGGACCTTTACCGAAAAGAAGACAGGCTCCAGGAAGCCAATGGCATCATTACAAATCCCGAGATGGTACCCGATCTCGAGGACCTCCATAAAAAAGAAGACAAATCCAGGAAGCCAATGGCACTATTACAAGTCCCGAGATGGTACCCAACTTCAAGGACCTCCACTAAGAAAAAGACAGGCTCCAGGAAGCCAATGGCATCACTACACGTCCCGAGATGGTACCCAATCTCGAGGACCTCCACTAAGAAGAAGGTATGCTCCAATGAGCCATTGACATCATCTTAAGCCTTGACACAGTACACGATCTCAAGTTCCACTGTCAAAAAGAAGATAAGCTCTAAAAACCTACTCATATGGGCTTGGCCTCGAGGTGCCATCTAAACCCGGGTAATCCCTCATCCGGAATCTATCCGCAACGCCTTAAGGCTATCTGCACTGAGTTCGGAACAAGTTTCAAGGTTGCCCGAGCTTGAGCGAACCCCCATTCGGGGATGGCTCTAGAAGGTCTAGAGGCTATTATAATTCTCAAGCATCCAAGAAAATTCCCCCTTGAGGAATATAACGGGGTCTAAAAGGCTAAGTCTCGTTCTGAGAGTTCGAAGCCCTACTCTCATTCAACTCGAAGTCGAGGTCCCGATGGCCCGAGTTTATCAATCTAGTCTGGGCTGGGTTCAAGGAACGACGAAGGGTTCTACGGGGAATCGTGTTAGTAAATCAAGAGCCAGAAGAGATACTTACACTCAGGCTCAATATTCGCACCAATCGGTAGAGTCATGCATTCAGATTCTTCACAAACGCAGATAAGAGGAAATATAGCATAAATAAGAGACAAGTTGAAGAAACATCATTGTAGTTATAACCACATTTTACAAAAGCCCACAAAGGGTCCTTAAAGATGATTATAAAAGTCCACGAGGGGTCCTTACATAGAAATAAAGAAGCAAAAAAGTATACATATAGTAAAAGCGAAGAGCCTAATCTATTCTCGGGGGTGCATCCTCGGCGGCAGTATCTTCGAGCACCATCTCCTCGAGGGTCTCATCTCGGCCTTCCAAAATGGCATCTTCAAGGGAGAATATGAAGAAGAGGAAAGTGATGAAGAAGAAGTAGAAAAAGAAGAAGAAGAAAAAGCCATAGCCTGCCAAAGAGCAAAAGCTTTTACCAGGCCAAGAAGATCACTGCCCGATAGAAGACTTGGCGAGCGTCGGCCTTACCTGCACGGCTACTTTGAGTGCACTTCTTGGAACATTGTGCCATGCAAGTTAGCGGTCGGTAGCACCACTTCACCCTAAGTAAAGCGAAAGGGGTGAAGTGCTATACTAGGTCGTAGTAGGGAGGTGAGCAGTGGTGTAAAGTCCAAACATCCTCCTAAGTAGCGGTGTAATATCTTCCTGAGTCGGAAGAAATTGGCGCCCCTATCTCATCGCCTAGAGCCAACAATGACAACAATAGAAACAACAACAACAACAACAACAACAACAACAACAACAACAACAACAACAACAACAAGAAGAAGTCAGTACCACCTCGCTCGGTAAGGGAAAGCCCTGGAAAAAGGCCATGGCGTGACTGATGAGAATGCCGCCATGTAACCTTAAGGCCAAATGCCTCAAGCATGTGTAATACCAATGGATGAAGATGAAGAGAAGAAAGGGGTAAAAGGCTGTTATAGAACATTTGAATGAAGAGTTGGTTCAAGAAGGTCTCCCTTTATAGAGAGGGTGGCAGTGTAACCGACGGCGCTATCAATATCTTTAAAAGATGTATCGGCAGGTGCAATCAATGCGCTCTTGGGAACTGGGGCAGTGGAGATATTATTGCTTTAGAGAACAAGAGTCAGCAGCACATTGAATGGTTTTGGAAAGATGAATTGATAGGATGCCTCGTTATCAAAAAGGCTTACGTCATAAGTATGACATCATCGCGAGAAATTCAAAGAGATGGATATCAAAGTAATTTCTTATCGTTCCACACTAAGAAACATGGGGACTATCTATTTACGGCAAAAATTGGCAGTTCGATTTTACGGTCACCAAGGCTCCTTGAGGAAACTACATCCCCTGAAGGATTGAAACTTATCTTGGGGCTCTTGCCTCAAGGGTTCTCGGTAATCTACTTCGAGGTAGCATAAGCAACGGTCAGCCACGAGGTATGGTAAAGCAGTGATGATGGTAGATCGGTGTGAGGTTCCCAAGGCATGTGACTAGAGCTGACAAAGCGTATTAGGCTAGTCCAAACCCGTACCATGACGTTAAATGGTTGTACCCGCCTCTGATCTTTGAAAGAAATACATTTGTACTATGTTGAGATACCCCCCATATATAAAAAGGATCCTTATCATTTTGTAAGGGATCTGATGCTCAATATTGAATACACAAGAACATTCTATCTGTTCTCTAACATATTTTCTTCATCTCATTACTTCCATTTATTGCGTATATATATTGTGTTCTATTTATTTTTCATCATTTATTGGTTATCATTGATCAAAAAGAGCCACCGCCATAGCTCTCATAATTGTTAATCTTCCCTCAATCACTCTAAGTCGGCCACCCAAATCGACCTCGAGGCCTCATACACGATAGCTCGAGGCCCCAATCTCCAACCGTCTAGTTTGATTATCACATCGTTTTAAAGCTATAACCTTGCCTCCTAAGCTTCTACTGAGCATCCTTTGCCTACCAACTAGCATAAAAATAGATCACGTATTTTTAGAACCATAAAATCAAATTTAATTATCATTACCACTTTCACGGTAAACTGTAATACTTATCCCTTCCAGGCTTCCAGTGCTTATCTTTGTAGTTCTTATATCTAGCTGTACTAATTTAGGGTGCACCACAGAGGTGTCTCACAAGGAGATCCATTACCATGTTTGCAATATCCTTCGTAAATGTCAACTAATTCTACCAATCCATCCACTATTTTGGGTTATTCTATCCCAAGCCGGATCCTGATAACTCGTCCTCTCTTAAACTATGTCTGTTATCTCCCATAGGGCATAACTGAGATCGGTGTGGCCGATTGTACATACATTTGCCACTGTTGAAGGTAACTCAAAATGCTTATATCTCCCTTCCTGAATGGTAGATAATCATAATCTTTATTAAATTGGTACCTCGTTCCCTTCTCCATCTTGATTCTTTTACTTCTAAAAACTTGTGATAGCAAATTATACATAAGGCATACGGGCCTATAAGGCCAAAATAACCACTCATACACTAAGCATAGGCTGACAAGGCCATTCAATCTTTTACGTACATGACATTTGCATACAAGCCTCTAAGATTAAATACTTATCTTAAGGTCGGGACGGAGCCCCACCATACCAAAAAATGCACATCTAAATCACACTAACCAAACAAGCAACTCCGAAGCAAAAGGAGCATCTTCACTGAGCTGATAACCTACTTGGAGGGCATATCGACCTATCTATCGGGACCTGTGGGCATTAAAAGCACATCTCCAGACAAAAGGGACGTCAGTACAAATAATGTACCAAGTATGTAAGGAATGAAAATCAGTAAACAATAGACATGAGAGAAACATGGACTAAAAAAACTCGACACATAAGTCTAAATAACTCATGAAATACTTGTAGAATCATGCATATGCGTATGAATGTCATGTCGTGCATAGGTACATGTGTTCATAACATCATCAAGCCTTTGAGGGCATCCTATCATCTCGGCCACTATGGACAACATCATCAACGTATACCAGCTGATCAGGTAGTGGTGCGTATATAACGACGTAACTTTTCCCCATATCCCATATACATATAACATACATATATACATGTATATAATGCCTTCTGGTCATGGGTCAATGTAAATGAATGCAATGCATGAGAAGTACGACAATAAAATCTTTCGGAATATCATAAGATCATTATACCTTTGAGTAGTATCATGAAGTAAACTTTTTTTAACTTTACTTATTTTTCTGAGACCCATGAATAAATCATAGAATAATAGGACACATGGGGAATCAAGAACATAAGCATCTCTAGCATTTCTATGAATATTGTCATTTATGGAAATTGTGCATTTGCTCGTTTCGTTTCTATCGTATAGATCATGCCAAAAAGAAAGAAGGGATAGCCTTAACATACCTGAGCCACTTCTATTGACAATCCCTCTAACACACGTCAATTGCGATAACACACGTAACGATGCGATCGAAGTAGGAAAAAATTCGTATGATATTCTTGAGAAAGATTGCACCGTACTCCCTTAGAATCGCAAAATCTCATTGCATCTTCTCTTGCATTCTTGGACGTATAATTTTACTTCTAGTTTATGTAAGGTATTTAATAGTACACTTGATCGAAAGTGTCTTAGCTATTAACGTTACTAGAATCCTTTTCTAAAAGTCTTTTAAGAGGTTAGGAAAATGATTTTTTTGGAACTAGGAAAGTTATATTAAATTTTTAAGTGGACCCCACTCTTGGGGTTTAATTAATCCAAAATGGCCTTACATTGCCACTTAAATTTCAAGACCAAAATAGTTACCATTTCTTCAAGGCATGGCTGCCACGTTAGTTGATTAGGTTCTTATCCAAATACCTCAAATAATCAACCACAATTATTAATTAACTAGGTAATGTCCCATTACCCAATAATTAACCACATAATTAAGAACTATCTCCACTTACTTAAAATAATATCCACTTTTAACATATCTTATACACCTTATTATCATGGCCATGTAGTACCTTGTATGGTACTAGTCCATAAATATCAGGTATTTTAGCTCGGGCCGTATTTTATCCCAAAATATCAAACTTCGACAAAATTTATTTTCTTCGATTTGCCTACCTCCTCACCTTCACGAATTTACTCAATACTTGTTTGAAATAACACAATGCTTGTAATCTCAAAATATTCCTATTCTCGAACTAACGTTAATTAACTTACGACGAAACTTTAACGTACGAAAATGCGGGATGTAATATCTCATTTCCGAGCTTTTATAAATTTACTTAAGCCATAGTTTTATGTACGAAACCGTGGGGTGTAACATATTAGAGCAGTTATGTCCTAGGGAACCTACAAGTCGTGTCTAGTAGAGTCTTGTTTATGGGTGTGTTATGCACCACCCTTATAAGTATGAGGCTACATGGCATTTAAGATTGTCATTCTTTCTTCGTACTCTATATCATGTGGTAGAAATCAGTCGTAAGAACCCAATTTCCTAAACTCCATCTTATTCATAATACGACGATGCCTACACTAGAAAGACAATTGGTGAGAGATTGAATGTGGCTATGGAAAGAGGTGAGCCAGAGGAACTCGATTTTTTATGATGCTTATGATGAGTAAACGTGAGGTCCTCAGTAAAACATTTGTAAACTAAGACGTGAAAGCTTCTTGATAACGAGCCCTAAGGCATAAATATCTATCAATCTATATGGTAAAAAGAAACGATAGAATCAAAAGGTACAAGTTTGAACAAGGGAAAGAAGCAAGGTGAAGAAGGATACCAGGTACCCAGTTAGTGAAAATGATCATTATCTACAATTCAGGAAGAAAGATATAAGCATTTTGAGTTACCTTCAACTGTAATAGAGGTATGTACAACTGGCCACACCCATCTCGGTTATGCCCTATGGGAGCTGACAGATATAGTTTAAGAGAAGTAGGGGATATCAGGATCCGATTGGGGTTAGAGTAACCCAAAATGGTGGATGGATTGTTAGTTAACATTTTCGAAGAGTATTGCAAATGTGCTAATAGATTTCCTTATGAGACATACAGATAGTGCACTCTAAAATAGCACAGCCAGATATGAATACTGCAAAGACAGGCACTAGAAGCCTTGAAGGGATAAATATTATATTATTGTGGCTCTGGTCCCCAGTAAAGAAAGAACGTTAGGCAACCCGAAGAGCCAGTAGGTGGAGCAAGGAGAGCTAGAAGCGAAAAAACGTCTTGTTTGAATTTTCCGAATAAAATGATAGACATAAATGTTAGCGGGAAATAAGAAGAGAGTTAATAAAGCGTTATGAGTAAGATGTGATACATGGATAACAACGGTAGATAAAAAAATGACAATATTATAGAGTCTATAGTCAAGTGAAGAAAAATATGAGAGGTGACGGGCCTTGAGACAACAAAAAAGTATAGGCCATAAAGTCATATCTTCATTTCGAGAAATAAGTTCGTGACTCCAACACGACTACCAAAAGGAAAAGTTATACCCCAGAGAAATAAAAATGTCACGACCCAAACCGATGGGCCGCGACGGGGACCTGGTACCAACATAACATATCTTTTCATGTCATATTGTCATAAATAACTATGCCGGAGAGGCTGCCGTGAAATAGGTAGAATACAACAGGTAATGCCAATTTATACATAAGATATATGGGCCTCTAAGACCAAAATAACTACTTGGGCATTAAACATATGCCGACAAGGCCATACGATTATTTTCGTACATGACATCTATCTACAAGACTCTAAGAGTACATAATTTTCATAAAAGTCAGGACAGAGTCCCGCCATACCAAACAATACACATCTTACTCATACTAACCAAACAACCAACTTCGAAGCAAATGGAGCGCACCAACATCTTCGGCTGAGCTGATAGCCTACTTGGAGGGCTCTCGACCTGTCTATTGGGACCTGCGGGCATAAAATGCAGCATCTCAAGGCAAAAAGGGACATCGGTACGAATAATATACTGAGTATGTAAGGCACATAAATACGTACATAACAGACATGGAGGAAATATAGAGTAAATGACTCCACCTGTAAGTCTGGATAACTTTGTAAATCATGAAATAATTATAGTGTCATGAGTATGCGTATGAATGTCATGTCGTGCATAGGTACATGTTTCATAACATCATCATCCTCTGAGGGCGTCCCATCATATCATCTGGGCCATTGTGGGCAAAATTATCAACGTATACCAGCTGATCAGGTGGTTGTGCTTATATAATGCCATAACCTTTCCCATATCCCATATACATATATATACATTCATATATACCGGTATATAACTCCATGTAGTCATGGTTCAATGTACATGAATGCAATGCATGAAAAGTACTTTAAAAGAATCTCTTGGAGTGTCATAAGACCATTATGCCTTTGAATAATATCATGAAGTAATTTTTTTTAACTTACGTATTTTTCTGGGACCCTTGGATAGATGATAGAATAATATGACACATGGAGAATCAAGAACATAAGCATCTCTAGAATTTCTATGAATAAAGTCATTTATGGAAGTTGTGCATTTGCACGTTTCGTTGTCATCGTATGGATCATGCCAAAAGAAAGAAGGGATAGACTTAACATACCTGGACCGATTCTCTTGAAAATTCCTTTGACGCACGTCTATTGCGACATCATGTAACGGTGGATCGAAGTAGGGGAGAAATCAGTATGATATTCTTGGGAAAGATTGCATCGTACTTCCTTAGAATTGCAAATCTCACTGTATACGGTGAAATCGGAGGGTCCAATTCCTCTTCATTAAGGTGTTTCGGGAAGTCATCTCTAGATCTCGAGGCTGCAAGGTTGCGGTCGAGTTCTCTCCCTCGATGTCCATTTATGGTCGACCCGACGATGATGCCGAGGATGGGGAGTCCCCAAGGTGAGTAGATAGCACTGGCAGAGCCTTATGTCACGTCTAGCCATCCCATCTACATACCTTTACAATTAATGCATTTTTTACTATATTGGGATTCCCCTCATATATAAAGGGGATCCTTGCCATTCTGTAAATCCAAGGCTGTTGTTGCTCTGACTATTCTGCAGAAAATATACGAAAACTCTTTCATTTCTCTCTACCATATTTTTTCGATATTATTGCTCTTATTTGTTGGCTTCATACTTGTTCTTCATTTACTGCTTATAAAGAGCCTCCTTTAATTATATCCTAACTATTAGCCCTTTCCCGATTATCGCCGATAGCTCGAGCCCGAGCCCAAATATCGACCTCGAGGCCCTTCATCGGTTAGTTTGAGGCCAGAATAGCTAAACCCCCCGGTTCGATTATAATTCCATTTTAACTCGCATTCATTTTTTATCTTCAGATACCTAGCATCAACTACTTAACAACTAGCATACAAATAGATCACGTATTTTTTGAGTCCTATCAACAAATTTAATTGTTATTACCATTTTCGCAGTAAGCAGTTTGGCGCCCATCATGGGGCTAAAAATAATAGTGATTATTTTCTTGCTGGTTTTACTACATAACGCAAGTTATCTTTTACGCCTTTTCTTGTCCAAGATCGTCGATTTCAGGTCGAAATGTCTGGATCAGTGAATAGAGTTGAGAACGATAACCTGGAAAACCATGGAGAAAACAGTGTGGCAATTCCAATTATTTGTGCGCCACCAAAGAACCCCTACAAAGCACCTGGACCGATTCCAGTGGATACGGGTTCGCAAGACGCACAGAAGGTCGACGAAACCTCACACACCGATAGGAGCATAGAACGTGGCGACCAATAGGAAGCCCAAAAAACCCCAGCTTGGGAAGAGCGGTTTATACGGTGAAATTGGGGGAACCAATTTCTCGTTAATAAGGATTTCGAGAGAGCACCCCGGAGCCTCAAGATTGTGGACCGAGTAACCTCCCCTCTAGATCTATCGGCACTCGGCCTTGGGATAATGTTGGTCGGGACCCTAACAGGAACAGGGACTTTCCAAAAAATGCAGTCGGGGCCGGTCAAGTCTATCAGGCTAGTCTAAAGCTGGTCTGCGCCAACATCATGAAGCTAGCCAGTTGTCCCATACCCCTTTCTTTATCATTAATGTATCTTGTACTATGCTGGGATTTCCCCTCCTATATAAGGGGGATCCTTGGCACTTTGTAAACCCTATTGCTCTAATTATTCTACACGAAATATACAAGAACTCTCTCTTTTCTCTCTAACATATTCTCTCGACACTATTGCTATTGCATATTACTTTCATATTTGTTCTTCATTTATTGCTTGTTATTGGCCATAAAGAGCCTCATTTAATTATATTTTAATTGCTATCCCCTTCCCTATAGCTCGAACCAGAGCCCAGGCATCGACCTCAAGATCCTTCATCGGTTAGTCCGAGGCCCGTAGACTCCCAGCACAATAGCACCGAGGACTGCTCCCCCAGCCGAACAGATACCTGAGAGATCGAGCAACAACGTATCGATAGCCGACCCTTCCATCGTGAAAATGCTTGAAGACCTTACCAAAAGGATCGAACCGGGCGAGAAAATAATAACAGCCAATGATAAGAAGGTCTAGACCTACAACTCCAGGGTCGACCAGATTCCGGGTGCACCCCCGGTCCTGAAGGGTGTGGATTAAAAAGAGTTCATGCAAAGGTCGTTCCCCGAATAAGCGACCCCAAAACACATTCCAAAGAAGTTCAGAATGCCGAAACTCCCAAAGTACTATGGGACCTCAGACCCCAATGAACACGTTACTGCCTACACTTGTGCGGTAAAAGGCAACGATATAAAAACGATGAGATCGAGTCTGTATTGCTGAAAAAGTTCGGGGAAACACTCTCGAAGGGGGCCATGATGTGGCATCACAACTTGGCTCCAAACTCCATAGATTTATTTTCTATGCTAGCAGACTCCTTTGTAAAGGCACATGCCAATGCCATCAAATTAGCGACGAGGAAGTCTGACGTTTTCAAAATTAATCTAAGGGAGAACGAGATGCTGCGGGAATTCATGTCTCACATTCAAATGGAACGGATGGAGCTTCCGCCAGTCTCCGATGACTAGGCAGTGCATGCTTTCACTCAAGGTCTGAATAAACTAAACTCGGTGGCTTCAAAATAGTTGAAACTGAATTTGATCAAGTATCCAGCTGTGACCTGGTCGGACGTCCACAACTGGTACCAGTTGAAAATCAGGGCCGAGGATGATCAATTGGGAGCCCCGTCGGGCTCAGTATACCCAAGCAGGCTCCTGGAAAAGGAACCAAAACCAAATAAAGAAAGATATCAGCCGTATATCGAAGATAGGAGGAATGCCCCAAGGCGCAACCTACCTCGCAATGATCAGAGAATGGATCAAGGATGGGATCCTCGAGGACTATCAACAGATCCAGATTCGATAGGAACGCAAGGCCAATGGGTGTATATCATTTGTCGGAATACAACTTCAACGACAATGTATCGGACATCGTGTTCACCATCAGTAAAATTAGAGATGCCAAGTGGCCCAGGCCTATACAATTGGATCCCTCACAAAGGAATCACAACTTAGTATGCGAGTTTCACAACACGTACGACCACTAGACCGAGGATTGCCACCAACTCCGAGAAAATGTAGCCGACTACTTTGAAAAGGGCATCTCCGGGAATTCCTTAGCGATCGAGCCAAAAATCAGTTCTAGGAAAGAGAGGCGACCAAGAAGAATGAGACAAACGAGCCACAACATGTCATCCACATGATCATGGGAGGCGCCGATGCCCCGTAGGAACCCGTAATGAGAAGGACAAAAATATCCATCACCAGAGAAAAGTGGACCTAGGGATATGTTCCCGAGGATGCCCTCACATTCAGTGAAGAGGACACCGAGACCATATCTTAACCTCACAATGACGCGCTGGTAATCTCTTTCCTTGTAAAAACCTTTTAAATAAAACGTGTACTCGTGGATCCAGGTAGCTCGGCCAACATTATCATGTCGAGGGTGAAGAGCATCTTGGACTGCTCGACCAAATCGTGCCTTCCACTCAGGTCGTCAATGGATTCAACATGGCAAGTGAAACAACGAAAGGAGAAATCATTCTCCCGGTCACCGTGGTCGGCACGGATTAATGTGACTTAGGGACGCCCGACCATCACTACAAAATCACAGGTTATTACATCGAATCTACTTCGAAAAGAACCGGTTAAATAGGCTACCCTCGACAGGCAAAAGAGCTACGACCATGTCAGCTCCAAGTCACAAGGCTTCGAGCTACTCAGCCTACGAGCTAAACCTTTCGAGGTGCTCGAACATCGCCGCAAATGACTTGAGATCGAGGTTCTTCCTGAACTGACGACGGGTTAGGCAAAATCATATCAAAAAGTCCTTAAAGAGAGTAAAACAAAACCTACACATGCCTAAGGGCAAAGCGTAAGAGCCATTATTGCCAGTCTAAAAAGCCTCAAGGCCACACACTAAAAGGTCATAACGACCAAAAGCGTAAGAGCCACTGTCGCCAACTTAAAATTTTAAAGATTGAGGGTCAAAATGAGCTTGAGTCATAACCCGATTCGGAGACCGGACCCAAAATAGTTAACAATACATGCCTAAGGGCAAAGCGTAAGAGCCATTGTCGCCAGCTTAGAGAGCCTTAGGGTCATGCATATAAAAGGTCGCTTCGACCCAAGGCATATGAGCCGCTGTCATCCACCCATGCAAACATAAAAGCGTGAGGATCGAATGAGCTCGAGTTAAAGACGGACTTGGAGACTAAACCTACAATAATTGAGCAAAAGCATAAGAGCTCCAATGCCAGCTTACACCAAAGGTCGCACCAACCGAGCACGTAAGAGCCCCCGAGCCTGCCTAATGAGACCCAGGGCCATATCACGAATCTAAGGATTTTCACCAACTCTGAAACCAATATGCTTAGACAGAAGCAAAGCATAAAGGGGTATAGAGGAATAAAACCTCAAGTTTTCTTTCATACACGTGCAAGAGATTCAACCGCCAGCTACAAATATTCTTTGAAAATATTACATACAAATGACAAAGTCTATGCCCTCCCCTTGGGGATATGGCCTAACAGTCCCATCCTCACTTTCCTTGGCATCGGGCGAAAGCAATCGATCATCACACTCATCCGCCCATTTCTATCGCCAGCCCCTCTAGAAGGGCGAAACCCCTATCAAGGGTCTCCTCGAGGGTCTTTCTTTAAGACTTGCAACGAGCATATTCTTCAATCCTCCCTTCGTGATCGAGGTTCCTTTCCAACTCGGTTTGAGCATCGGCATCATCCTTTGAATAGATCGCCATCTTCTGGTCAGCCTCAATCTAGTCCATTACGGCCTTTGCTCGTGCATCAATGACCTCGGCCCCGACTTTTGAAATCTCAGATTCGAGCTCCTCAAACATTTCTGTCTGAGCCAAAGCACTATTGCGCTAGGCGAAGTTGAGCTTCAAAAGAAGGAACTTTTGCCCGAGCTTTCAACTCGTCACGCTCACACCTGGCCCGGCAAACTTCACCTCCAAGGCATTCTAGGGCCTCCATTTTTTTTCTACAATTGAAATAAACTAAGTGTTAGCCCCAGGGGCCAGAAAGTGGAGTGCATATTCATCCATGACAGAAAGATAACTGCTCCTTCAAGTGTTTTTCGCAGTTTAGGTTCCGGCTCGCCTCACACTGCAAAGTACACCAACTTGACATCTTTTTCATCACAAAGGAGCCTCAGGGGTCTCTCCTCATCCAGGGCTTTCCATAGTCTGGCTTCACAACAAAGCAGCCCGAACTCGAGCTTGTCGGATGTCTGCAAAAGAAAAATCAGTAAGGAAAGGAAGGTGCAAAGCTGGAAAAACCTATGCCAAAACTCACCGCAAAGTGAAGCCGCTGGGCTTCATCGAAGGCCGAGCACACACCCGCCAATCCAGTCCCTTCAGCCCTAAAAGAGACTACTCCGGTTGAAGCACGGTCACCCGGTGTATGCGATCTTGGGTCTCTAGTATCTCCCAAAATGCCGTCAACGAAAAAGGAAGGTGATAGAAAGGAAGGAATAACACGACACTCACCATGATATCTCGCTTCCCACCTGCCCTAGGACAAAGCTCTCCACTCGCGTTCCTCACAGGTCGAGTGGGTTGCCAATTCTCGGGCCCAGTCCGACAAATGACGAACGGTGCCTGGCGCCCGTGAAACCACTGCAGAGGAAGAGAAGAAGGCACGATTATAAAACCGGCTTTCGACGTAGATAGAACTGATAAAGTATGCGATGCACCACTTACGAGTATAGCTTCATTCCTCGGTAAATGGCATGAGCCCCTCGGGTATTGTTACATCCTCGTACTTTAATATTAGGATAAATTGTAGTAATCCACATGAGCTTGAAGGGATTAAGACCACTCATGAGATAATAGAGGATTTGTGACTTTGTTATTTTAAGACCCCGTAAGTTTAATAACATTGATACAGTTATATACGTATGATATGGTATTTTTAGTGGAATATTTTATTAAAAAGTTTGAAAAATATGATTTTATATATAGTTATTAATATTACTACTTCTGAATACGCATTAAATTACACATATAGTATGAGAAAGTTTATGAGATTTTCTTTATTGAAAAGATAGAAACTATTTTGTTTCAAGAAAATAAGGTAATTTTTTTACCATTTTAAGAATTAAACTTACGAAAAATTGTATTCTTCGTATAAGATTAGGAAAATTAAAAGTTAAGAAATACGCGTTTTTTTTAACATGGATGTTTAATGAAATAATAGTATATGTATTAATTTTATATTGTACCGCATGACCATGATAGTATGATATTTAGAGTGTGTTAAAGGTTAGTAGTATTTTAAGTAATTTGAGATAATTCTTATTTATACGGGTAATTGATAATTATCTAAAATATTTTGGATAAGTCTAAATGTTTTCACGTGGCAGCAACACATGGACCCTTAGATGGCACCTTATTTGAAAGGGTTTGGTACTCTAATCCCCATTCTCCACAATATTAAAATGTTATATATGTTTGCTTCAAAAGATTAATGTGGTCCTGGATTCTACAAGCTATAGACTGTTGGGATAAAATAAATAATCTCACCCAGAAATAATATCCACAGCAAATAATAATAACACAAGAGAGTAACAACGACACCAAATATTTTAGCGGGATAAAATACAATATCCGAGTGTAGCAATATTACCACTATAATATTACAACTCAGTAGTGTCAAGAGACTACTACAACTTTGAAAGAAATAACACTCTTTATATAAAACACCTCACTATAATATTACTACCACTCACTAGTTATCTCACAGACAACAATCTATGGATTACTCTCTCTAACTTCTATTGTTTCTCTCTTATTTTGGTGTGATTCAAATGAAGAAACGAGGCTGGTATTTATAGGAAAAGTTTCCTTGTTTTCAGTCAATCATGGCATGCTTTGAAAGTTTGTTTTCAGTCAATCATGGCATGCTTTGACAACTTGCAATTGCAAATTGGATTTGCAAATTGCATCAGAAATGTAGGCGCCTACCTTTGCCTTTCTCTTATCCAATCACGTTTTTTTTCTCTTTTTCATTTGTTATTTTTATTTAGGGACCCTACAAATCTCTCCCTTAATTTTGATTTTTCTTCTTCATTCCAAGTCTTGATCTCAATCTTTGAAAATCTTCAAACTTAAGAGGCTTTGTGAAGATATCTGCAACTTGATCATGAGACTTCACATATTTGAGCCTGACTTCCTTCTTGGCAATGCACTCTCTGATAAAATGATACCTTGTATCTATATGCTTGCTTCGATCATGATATACCGGATTCTTGGCGAGTGCCTGTGCAGATTTGTTATCAATACAAATCTATGTAGCTTCCATTTGTGGCAAATTGAGCTCCTTTAATAATCTCCTTAGCCAAATAGCATGACAAGTACATGATGTTGCTGTTATATATTCGGCTTCACAAGTCAAGAGAGTAACAATGGACTGTTTCTTTGAACTTCAAGAAATAATAGAATCACCCAAGAAAAATACAAAACCAGTTGTACTTTTTCTATCATCAATATCTCCCGCATAATCACTATAACAAAATCCCACAAGGTTGAAATCATTAGAAGAAGAATAAAATAACCCAAAATCGATCGTACCTTTTAGGTAACGAAGAATTTTTCTAGTGACCTTCAAGTGAGTAGAGGTAGGAGCCTCCATGAAGCGACTTACTACTCCAACTGCAAAAAGTATATCTGGTCTGGTACAAGTCAAGTACCTCAACTTCCCACAAGACTTTTGAAGAATGTGGGATCCACTTTTTCTCCTTCATCAAACTTGGACAATTTTGTCCCACATTCCATCGGTGTGTTCACGTGGTTGCAATCGAGCATGTTGAACTTCTTTAATATCTCCTTTGTCTAGCTTTCTTGAGAGATAAAAATTCCATCCTCCATCTGCTTCACTTCTAGGCCCAGGTAATATGACATGGGCCCTACGTCTGTCATTTCGAGCTCACTGGACATATCTTTCTTGAAAGCTTCAAACAAACTTGGGTTATTACCCGTGAAAATAAGATCATCAACATAAAGACAAACAATTAAGATATCTCCATTAGTATGAACTTTAAGGTAAAGAGCATATTCATGGAGACAATGAGTAAACCCATTGTCTTGAAAATACTTGTCGATGCAACTATTCCATGCTCGTGGGGCTTGTTTTAATCCATATAAAGCTTTCTTCAACTGCAACACTTTATCTTCATGGTTTTTGACCACGAAGCCTAATGGTTGTTCAACATAGACTTCTTCTTCAAGATAGCCATTCAAGAAGGCTGATTTGACATCTAGTTGATGAATCTTCCACTTCATTTGCTCCGCCAAAGAGATCAGCAAACGAATAGTCTCCATGCGGGCAACAGGTGCATAGACTTCTTCATAGTCAATGCCTTGCCTTTGCTTGTAGCCTTTAGCCACAAGTCGTGCCTTGTATCTCTCCACATCTCCATCAGCATTCTTCTTTGTCTTGTATACCCATTTCACTCCAATTGCTCGATGACCCTTGGGAAGAGTTGTTAACTCCCAAGTGTTGTTTTTCTCTATTGACTCAATCTCCTCCTCCACGACTTGTCTCCACCTTTTGTTTGTAACAACTTCATAAAAATTCATTAGTTCACTGTCAGCAAAGAGACAACATAAAAAATCAAAATTAGTAACTTCTTTTGTGTCCTCATAGAGCTCTTGAATTCTCCTTGTCTTTTGCGGCTGTTCATTTGAACCTTCATGAGAAGAGGTAGATGCAACATTTGTTGGAGAAGAAGGTGGAGTTGTGTCCTGCACAGGTTCTACGGTCTCCGGTTCTTCTTCATCACCAAAGCATGGAAGAAAATCATATGAAGTTTCTTCCTCAGCTTCCCAATTCCATGTCAGTTCTTCATCAAATTCAACATCACGACTTACCACAACCTTACCGCTTCTTGGGTTGTATAGCTTGTAGCCTTTTGAACTCGTATCATAGCCAACAAACACATGCTTGACACTTCGATCGTCAAGCTTTGCTCTCCCTTGATGTGGCACATGAGCATAGGCTATGCTCCCAAAGATTCTCAAGTGCTTGACACTTGGCTTTCTTCCACTCCATGCTTCTTGAGGGGTTTGATCTCTAACATGGATGTTTAATGAAATAATAGTATATGTATTAATTTTATATTGTACCGCATAACCATGATAGTATGATATTTAGAGTGTGTTAAAGGTTAGTAGTATTTTAAGTAATTTGAGATAATTCTTATTTATACGGGTAATTGATAATTATCTAAAATATTTTGGATAAGTCTAAATGTTTTCACGTGGCAGCAACACATGGACCCTTAGATGGCACCTTATTTGAAAGGGTTTGGTACTCTAATCCCCATTCTTCACAATATTAAAATGTTATATATGTTTGCTTCAAAAGATTAATGTGGTCCTGGATTCTATAAGCTATAGACTGTTGGGATAAAATAAATAATCTCACCCAGAAATAATATCCACAGCAAATAATAATAACACAAGAGAGTAACAACGACACCAAATATTTTAGCGGGATAAAATACAATATCCGAGTGTAGCAATATTACCACTATAATATTACAATTCAGTAGTGTCAAGAGACTACTACAACTTTGAAAGAAATAATACTCTTTATATAAAACACCTCACTACAATATTACTACCACTCACTAGTTATCTCACAGACAACAATCTGTGGATTACTCTCCCTAACTTCTATTGTTTCTCTCTTATTTTGGTGTGATTCAAATGAAGAAACGAGGCTGGTATTTATAGGAAAAGTTTCCTTGTTTTCAGTCAATCATGGCATGCTTTGAAAATTTGTTTTCACTCGATCATGGCATGCTTTGACAACATGCAATTGCAAATTGGATTTGCAAATTGCATCATAAATGTAGGCGTCTGCCTTTGCTTTTCTCTTATCCAATTACGTTTTTTTTTTCTCTTTTTCATTTGTTATTTTTGTTTAGGGACCCTACATAGACATCTCACCATGCACGTGTAAAATAAGGGAGGGGCTCATATTTGCTTCTTGTACAAGTGTTATAAAATATTCATTTCCTAACAACATAGAGTCCAAAAAAAAGGAGCAACCAGCGGCTCTCTCTGTCTCTGCTTCAGTACGCAGCCTCCTCTCCAACTCAACTGTTTCCGATGGTGAAGATAACTATGAACCGTCGAGGTGTGAACTTTGTCCCTTTTCTCCCTTTTTTTCCGCTCCGCATTTTCCTTAAATAGTTTGGCTATGGTTTATTTTTAAGCAGCCATGTGTGTGGGCGTATTTGGTTTTGAAAGAACTGTTTTAAATAATGTCTTATGGAGAACAAATCAGCAGATTTCTTGAATTTTGAATGCATGAAAAGAAAAGATGCTGGTTTAGCCTTCTATACATTGCGAATTCCTGAAAATGGTAGGCAACTTTGTAACGTGGCATTTCTACTTCAACAAGAATTTGAGCAAGAATATCTTACAGATTTTTCCCTACTACAGGTATGTTAAGATCATTCCTTCTTTATTTTTGGCATGATCTATATGACACGAATAAAACGTGCAAATGTACAACTTTCATAAATTACTCTATTCGTAAAAATGCTAGAGATGTGTATATTCTTATTCTCCCATATGTCTTATTTTTCTATTATCAGTTCATGAGTCTCAGAAAATAGGTAAGATGAAAAAGTTTATTTCATTGAATTACAAAGAAGAAAGGAAAAATAAAAACCCACACGTCACACAATGCTATTGGTAACTTTATTGCTTGGGGAAATTACTGATACTTTTTCTTTTTAAAGTAGAAAAGATTTATCTCTTTGTTTCTCCTTTCTTTCTTTTCCTAAATTTCCCATTGAAAGTATTTACTCAAAGAAGTACAGCTTGTAGGTATCTTGGATTCAAAGATCCTCCATTGTTGTAATTTTTTGTTTCCGTTGTAGGTTATCTCTTTTTATTTTATTTTATCTCTTTTTATTTTATTTTATTTTGGGGTACCCTTTTTTTTAGATAGCTTTGACTTCTTTTCTTCAATTTTTCGTCTGAATGAACCCAATCTAACTTTTGGTAGAAGGGGAAATTTAAGGAGTGAGGATCTGCTATATGACTAGGAGAGGGGAGCGCTCATTATAAATGTTCCCCGAGTTATTACTAAGTTATTGAATTGAATTTACTAGAGGTCTAGAACTCTTCCCCTGAACATGAACAGTTATAGATGAGAAAGCAGATGGGCCCAGTTGTCATGTAACTCATTTCTGCTTTATTAGTTTTTGTATTTGTTTTTTCATGCTAAAACACTTGAATAGGGTCTTAAACTTGATTCTGTTCAAAAAGTGAATTGTGAATTGTTTTTGGATGCAGAATTATTTTTGTAGCAAAATTTCTTGGATTTTTACTCTGAAATATATTCAGCACTAAGACCTTAAAGTTAAAAGGTAAAATTTTGATGCAGGAAATTTCCAAAAAATAAATAAATAAGCAATTTGGAAATAATAGCCTTCAGGGATATTTAGGCAAAGTTCTGACATATGGTCAGGAAACAAATGTAGAACAGCGCAAAGTAAATATGCTAATCTAGTAATAAATAGAACTAATTCGTAAAAGAAACCATAAGAAAGGAAATAATTTAAGAAATTTGATGAGTACAAACTTTGCCTAGAGAAAAGACTGATGAATTCAAGAATTTAAATCTTGCATATTACACATATATTGTACTATGTGATGAAAGTTCTAAAACATTTGGTTAGCAAAGCCATATGTCCGAGTAACATTTGTTTTTACGTTGTCCTTAAGCAAGAGGAGGTTAGGCTACCTGAGGACTTATTCAGCTAACGATCTTCTATCACATTAAAGTTTTCTCCTTGTGAGAATGTGAGAATGTGCACTCAAGGGTGTACCTTAGCTGTAATTGAGGTGGGCAAAAACAATGAGAGGCCAGGTTTCAAATCCCAACAGAGAAAAAAAATGTTAGGTAATTTCTTTCAATCTGCCTAAGCCTTGCGAGTAAAGTTACCTTGTACTTGTCTTAGTGGGCGGTAGTGAATGCCCGTGTGGAATAGTTGAGGTGTGCCAAGTTGGATCGAGCACCACCATTATAATTAGCCTATTTTTTAGCGGATATTCAACCTTGCTTTTAGGCCTCACAGTTTAAGTTGGAGAAGGTTGATTCAGCAGGGATATATATTTTACTTATAGGTATCAGTCACACAGTTTATTTGCTTGTCTGATGTTGGCACATAATAATTACAAAGGGAATTAATGAGTTACAGAGTGGCTCGCTCGGGCCAGTACGGCACCGGGTGCCAGCCACGCCTTCCAAGGTTGTGGCGTGACAGGTATATTGTCAGTCGTCCGGATCCGAACGAACCGACTAATCCACTCTGGATCTCCATCTTCATCATCATCAACAGCAAAGGGCATGGACGAACGGCACCGTAAGGTTAGCAGACCTTGATAATATAAGAGCTGGTACAGCCTGACAAGATGACTAAGCGTGAATTCAGGCCCTACCTTCTCCGCAAAGAACCTTATCATCAACAGTATTCGCCAAAATGACGGATGTATCTGTGCCAAAGTAATATGATACTTTAAACAGAAATCGAGCACGACCCTATCAATGGGGCCTAGTGCGAAAGGGAACAAGTACACGTTCAGAAATCCATCGGCAAGATCTGCGATACTCTCATCCAGGGGGAGCGCCTGTAACGTTACTCCTGTCCATACCCGCAGTCTCTCCTCACCAACTCAAGGTTCTCCTCTCTAATCGAAGAACATAGTCTTCAAAGTAAACTCCCATTGATCCTGAACGGTGTGAGCGGAACTTTCCCCTCTCGGCCGAGCAAACCCTGAAGTAGAAGTCATGTCTACGGCGGCGCTAGCAGACTAGAGCGGGAAACTGCACAAACACTTTGTTGCTAAGTAACGAAGGACGTGACGCCGAAACGGAAGGATAGCTATCTAAAATAGTGGGATCTCCCAAGAAGCGGGAGCAACCCCATATATATGTGGGGAGACAGCAACGGTCCACTGACCCAAGTTAGACCCCGGGAGGCCCGTGATTTCAATACGAGTCCCGAGGTGGTACCCAACCTCGAGGACCTCCATCAAAGAGAATTTAAGCCCAAAAGGCCAACAACATCGTCTCTAGTTCCGAGATGGCATCCGACTTCAAAGGTCCCTCTGAAGAAGAAAAGTAAGCATTTCGAGCCCCATCCATGTGGTCTCAACCTTAGGACATCGCCTATATATGGGTAACCCCTCTTCAGGAACCTACCTACAACGCCTTAACATGTTATCCACACCAAGTTCAAAGTAAATCTCCAGGTGCCTGAAGCTGACCTTCACTCAGGGACCATTCTAAAAAAATTTGAGGTTCGATGCGCTATTCCCATGTAACTGGAGGGCCTCGACGGCTCAAGTCTATTAGACCAATTCAGGCTTGGTCCAAGGAACAACGGTGGGCTCAGGAAGGAGCCATCATTATCAATCGAATATCGGAAAGAATACTCGTTCCCGAGTTCGATATTGAAGATCGTCGACAGAGGCATAAAATCAGAATCCCCGCAGATGCACAAGAATAAGACAAATATCAAAGGTAGAAGTGAAGAAAAAATCTTTGTATTTACAAAATATTCCATTACAAAATCCCACAAGGGGTCCTTACATATGATTACGAAAGCCCATGAGGGGTCCTTACATGGGACCAAAGAAGCAGAAGAGTGTACATACAATAAAAGCCTAAGAACCTAGTCTTTTCTCAAAGGTACGTCCTCAATAGCAACATTTTCGATAACATCTCCTCAAGCACACGTCCTCAAAGAAAATATCTTCCAACCAAAATCCCCTCGTGAGTCTTATCTCGATTCTCCAGAATGGCATCTTCAAAAGGAGAGATGACAAAGGGTAAAGCGATGGAGAAAAGAAAAGTGACGCGAAAAAGGCAGTAAGGAATGAAGAAGTGGCTGCGTGAAAAATCTAGGTAGTACGGATTTCGTCAGGCTATTGCTGTAAAGCCACTTCTTGAGACGTTGCCCCGGCATAGGAGGCAGCAGTTAGTAGACAGTGCCGCCACACCTCAAGGAATCCAAAAAAGGGTGTGATGCGCCAAGCCTAGGGAAGAGGGTGAGCAGCGGTGTATAATCATAGCCCCCTCTTGAGCAGCAGTGTATAATCCAAATATTTCCTCGGGCTGGAAGAAATCGGTCCTCTGCCTCATCGTCCCGAGCCGGCGGAGAACAATAACAACAACAACAACAACAACATGAAAATAGCGTAATCTCGCTCGACCAGAGAAGGTCCGGAATATAGGCCATCGCATGCCTGATATCGCCATGAAATCTTGAGGTCATGGGCCCCAAACATGGTGAACGACAAAGAATAAAGATAGCAAGAAAGGAGGAATTAATGAGTATGGAAAAAATACTTGGGTAAAAAGTTGATCCAGGGAGACCCCTATTTATATAAAAAGGGGTAATGTAACCGGCGATACTATTATCGCCCTCGAAAAATATAACGGCAAGCACATTCAATGCGTCCATGGGAGCTGAATCGACAACGACGTTATGGCTCTGAAGAATGAGAAACCGCAATGCATCGAACGGTCCTAGAAAAGTGAGACAGCGAAACGTTTCGATAATTATGGAATCTTGCGTCATCAGCATGACGTCATTACGGGAAGCCCACAGAGCGGGGTGTTAAAATCGTTTCTTGTCACTTCTCTCTATGAAACGCGGTGACTATCTGTGTACGGTAAAATCGGGGGAACCAATTTCTCGTTAATAATGCATTTTGGGAGAGCACCCCGAAGGCTCGAGATCGCGGACCGAGTACCCTCCCCTCGAGATCTATCAGCAACCAGCCTGGGGATAATGTTGGCCGGGAGCCTAATAGGCACGAGGAGTTTCTGAAAAATGCAGTCGGGCCGGTCAAGTCTATCAGGCTAGTCTAAAGCTGGTCTGCGCCAGCATCATAAAGCTAGTCAGTTGTCCCATCCCACTTTCTTTATCATTAATGTATCTTGTACTATGCTTGGAGTTTCCCTCCTATATAAGGGGGATCCTTGGCACTTTGTAAACCCTGTTGCTCCAACTATTCTACACGAAATATACAAGAACTCTCTCTTTTCTCTCTAACATATTCTCTCGACACTATTGCTATTGCCTATTACTTTCATACTTGTTCTTCATTTATTGTTTGTTATTGGCCATAAAGAGCCTCCTCTAATTATACTCTAACTGTTAGCCCCTTTTCTACAGGCATCGACCTCGAGACCCCTCATCAGTTAGTCCGAGGCCCGGACAGCTAAATCCTTGGTTTGATTATAACTCTATTTAAACTCACATTTTGTATTTTATCTTCACATATCTAGCGTCAACTGCCTTGATAACTAACATAAAAATAGATCAAGTATTTTTAGAGTTCCATCAACAAATTTAATTATTATTACCATTTTCACGGTAAACAAACGTGAAGTTAGCCTTCATGTTATTTTTTAAATGTTGCAGGCACAACAATTGACTATCGCTCAGCTGCAAAGCCACCCGAAGACTCCCAGCACGGTAGCACCAGGGAATGCTCCCCCAGCCGAACAGATACTTGATAGATCAAGCAACAACGGATCGATAGCCGAACCTGCCATCGTGAGAATTCTCGAAGTCCTCACCTAAATCAAATCGGGTGAGAAAATGATAGTAGCAAACGATAAGAAGGTCGAGACCTGCAACTCTAGGGTCGACCAGATCCCGAGCACACCCCTAGTCCTAGAAGGTGTAGATTCGAAGAAGTTCGTGCAACGGCCGTTCCCAAAGGAAATAGCTCCTAAACACATTCCAAAGAAGTTTAGAATACCAGAACTCCCAAAATACAATGGGACCTCATATCCCAATGAACACGTCACTGCCTATACATGCGCAGTTAAAGGCAACGACATAAAAGACGACGAGATCGAGTCCGTCTTACCGAAGAAGTTCGGAGAAACGCTCTCGAAGGGGGCCATGATGTGGTATCACAACCTAGCTCCCAACTCCATTGACTCATTTGCCATGCTACCAGACTCCTTCATAAAGGCACACATCAGTGCCATCAAAGTAGCAACAAGGAAGTCCGACGTATTCAAGATTAAGCAGAGGGAGAATGAAATGCTGCGAGAATTCGTATCTCGCTTCCAGACAAAACGAATGGAACTACCCCCAATCTCCGATGACTCGGCGATGCAGGCCTTCACACAAGGCATGAATGAACAAAGCTTAGTGGCCTCAAAATAGCTGAAAGAGAATATGATCGAAGTATCCCTCTATAACCTGGTCGGACGTCCACAACTGATACCAGTCAAAGATCAAAGTCGAGGATGATCAGCTGGGAGCCCCCTCGGGCTCAGTGTATCCGAGTAGACTCCTGGCGAAGGTGTCGAAAGCAAACAAAGAGAGGTATCAGTCATACCCCGAATATAGGAGGAATGCCCCGAGAAGCAATCCGCCTCGCAACGATCAATTGGTGAACCGAGGAATGGATTCTCGGGGACTCATCAATAGAGGCAGATTCGATGGGGACGCGAGGTTAATAGGGGAACCTTGCCTATCAGAATACAACTTCAATGTCGATTTATAGGACATCGTGTTCGCCATCAGCAAAATTAGGGATGCCAAATGGCCCAGGCCTATACAGTCAGATCCTTTACAAAGGAACTATAACTTGATATACGAGTTTCATAACTCGCCTGGGGACTGAACTGAGGATTGCTGGCAACTCCGGGAGGAAGTGGCCTGGCTACTCGATAATGGACACCTTCGGGAATTCCTCGGCGACCGAGCTAAGAACCAGTCCCGAGAAAGAGAAACAACCAAATAGAACAAAGCAGATGAATCCTAACACGTCATCCACGCGATCTTTTAAGACACGCCCTCGGATGTATTCAAATCAAGTACCACATCGTGTCCGCCGAACAGAAGCCGAAACCCAAGAGTGTCGTCGCCACTAAGGTATAATCATCTCCCCCCCTTTTTTTCTATTTTTTACTTCACGATAAATTTTTCTCAAGCCATAGACCAAAGCAGTCGAGATGCCGATCCAGCTCGAGGACCTCGAGGTTTCAAAGCGTCCGTTGCACTCTTTTCCTTCGACCGAGTTTTTATCCCAAAATGGGTTTTTTATCGGCAAGGTTTTTAACGAGGAAACGTCCACGCTCTAACTAGGGAGGATCCAACAAGCGTACGAGGTTACTTTTGCAATCGACCCCGAACACTGGAGGACACCCCCTTGAGAGGTCATCCACTCGGAAGAACCAGGGAACGACAAACAAGGTTCCCATAAGAAACGATGTACCGGGCCAAATGGTCAAATTAACCGTGTTCGCATAAGTCGGGCTCACGGCAACAAAATACCATGTACTTATGCCAAACAATCAAAGAATGTCTTTCAGCAAAGCATCTCCTACTCCAAAGGAAATTAAGCATTTTCGCAGCAAGGATCCGTCTACCGATGACGCCCCAAAATACTCGGAGACTAACGTCAATAACTCGGCACACGCATGGCCTCATGGTCGAAACTCCAAACTCATAAGCCCTCAAATTGAGGCAGCACGGAAATCACAAAACATCTCCAAAAGGGAAAAATGTCACGATCACTCGGAGACTAGCATCGCAAACTCAGAAAGCGCATGACCTCAAGGTCGGAATCTTTAAAATCATAAGCCCTCAATGAGGCAATTCCAAGCTCACGAGCAACGACCCCCGAGCCTAAGCAAACTCAATGACTCGGAGACTATCGCCAATCGCCATTCATTTAAAAACCCAAGGCCATAAGACCCCTAGCGGGCAGACTCAACAAAAACGGTAAGACCTCAACGGTATGAAAAAATTGTAAGACCTCAACTGCATGAAAAAACTATAAGACCTCAATGGCATGAAAAAATTGTAAGACCTCAACAACATGAAAAAACTGTAAGACCTCAACGACATGAAAAACCTATAAGACCTCAATGGCGTGAATATCCTGTAAGGCCTCGACATCATGAAAATGTTGTAAGACCATACTACAGGCATAAACTCGATCCCGAAATTTAGGCTATATATTGAATTTGTAAGACTCCTAAAAAGGCACACCCTCGATATAGACGCCCAAACTACTACACTCGGGGACCAAAAATGGCTCCGGCCAAACACAAATAACTATGGTCATATGGCTGTACCAGCTGAATTAACGCGACTCGGGGATGCCCGACCGTCGCTACAAAATCATAGGCCATTACTTTGAATCTACTTCGAAAAGGATCGGTTAAATAGGCTACCCTCGATAGGAAAAAGAACTTCGACCATGTCAGCTCCAAATCATAAGGCTTCGACCTACTCAGCCTACAAGCTAAACTTTTCGAGGTGCTCAAACATCGCCGCAATCAATTTGAAATCGATATTCTTCCCGAACTGGCGACGGGTCAGGAAAAATCATTTCAAAAAGTCCTTAACGAGAGGAAAACAAAGCCTACACATGCCTAAGGGTAAAGCGTAAGAGCCATATTCGCCAGCCTAACGAGCCTCAGGGCCACACACTAAAAAGTTGCATCAATTGAAAGAGTAAGAGCCACCATCGCCAGTTGAAAATTTAAAAACTTGAGGGTCAAAATAAGCTTGAGTCGTAACCCGATTCAGAGACTGGACCCAAAATAGTTAACTATATATGCCCAAAGGCAGAGTGTAAGATCCATTGTCGCCACGATAACGAGCTTCGAGGTCACACATATAAAAGGTCGCTTCGACCCAAAGCGTAAGAGCCACCGTCGCCAGCTCAAAAATACAAAACTTGAGGGTCGATTGAGCTCGAGTTGAAACCCGACTCGGAGACTAGACCCAAAATAGTTAACTATATATGCCCAAGGGCAGAGCGTAAGAGCCATTGCCACCAACCTAACGAGCCTTAGGGCCATACATATAAAAGGTCGCTTCGACCCAAGGTGTAAGAGCCATTGTCGCCAGCCTGCACAAATACAAAACTTGAGGGTTGATTGAGCTCGAGTTGAACCCGACTCGGAGACTGAACCTAAAATAGTTAAAATATATATGCCCAAGGGCAAAGTGCAAGACCGTTGTCGCCAGCCTAACGAGCCTCAGGGCCGTATCACGAATTTAAAGATTTCTACTAGCTCAAAGGTTGAATCGACCTGGTACAAATTCTTAACAAATAGAAACATAGAAGACACAAATTGTTGGGTTCCCCCTTATACATACAGATGATAAAATTCAAGCTCCCTTTACAACATGCTGAGAAAGCTATGTATACAACAACAAGACAGGAAATGAACGTCCCCCCTCATGGCTATGGCCCGACAGCCCCTTCCATGTCAACTTCAATATTGGACAGAAGGAACTTTGCATCATACTCCCTCCCCCACTTGGCTTGCTCGATCTCTTCTGAGAGATTAAAGCCCCTGGCGTGAATCTCTTCGAGAACTTCCCTCCAAGTTTTGCACTTCGCATACTCCTTGCTACTGCTTGTATGATTGAGGGCTCTCTTCAGTTCAGCTATAGCAACGACAGCACACTTCAAATAGGCTGCCGCTTTCTGTCTTGCACTGGTGTTGCTCATCCGATCTCGGCCCGGACATTCACTACCTCGGATTTTGCCTTCAAAAGCTCGCACGAAAGCCTTGCAATCATATCTGCCTGTGCAAAATCATTCGCACGAACGGTCTAGATTTGCAGCTCAAGAGAAGAAACCATGGCTAGAGCACTCTCTTTGGCTGCAAAATGGGTACTTACATGTGCCTGCAGCTCCTTGAATTTGCGTTTGGCCCCACCAACCTCGGCCAAGAGCTATCCCAGCTCCTCCGCCTTTTTCTCCAACTGAAATATCAAAACATTAATTCGCCGAGATAAAGAGGGAAGTGCAAGCCAACATGGAATGCAGGGTACCTGTTTTTCTAGGCAGACCTCATGGATCTGGCTCCGGTCTACCTCGCGCCGCAGGTAAACCAACTCGCTTTCCTTTTCTGCACAAAGAAGCATAAGGGATTTTTCCCTACCCAAAGTCTCCCACAACGGGGCCTCACAACGAAGCAGCTCGGACTTGAGCCTATCGACGACCTATGAAAGAAAACTAAATGAAAAAAGAGAAGAGCGCGGGACCGGAACAATCTCACAACGATCAAAAACTCACCATGAGGCCAAGCCACTGGGCCTCGCCAAAGGCTGAGCATATATCCGATGGCTTACTACCTTCAGAAGATGGTCGGCTAATCGAATCGCTCCTTCTTAATCGCCGAGAAGGAGTCGCCCCACTGCAAGACCCTTCACACCACGGGGCGCCTTTTCATTTGTCACCAATCCTCGATCCCGAGGCCGACAGTCTCTCCTCCTCTCCCGGAGGACACGACCTCATTTCGAAAAAAATCTCTAATACCTGCGGTAGTTGAGTTAATAAGCTGACAATAAAAGTTCTATTTTCTAGAAACAAAACACCAAGACACCTACCACGTTGCTTCGCCTCCCATCTCCCTTTGGACAAATCTCGCCACCGGCGCCTATCATAAATTGAGCATGCCAGCTATCATGCAAAGGAGAAGAAGAGAAAGAGAAAATTGCCGACTGAATCCTCAAAACCGAAGAAGGAGAAAGCTCAAAAAACTAAGGTTGATTCATTGGCCCTAACTTCGGAAGAAGCGGAGGGCCCTCAAGCTAGGGGCGAAGAGAATGGTGACTCCCTGCAAGGGCCCCAGGGAAGAGGAAGTGCGTCTGCTTCGAATCTTGCTAAGCCGATGGCTGTTGAGCTAAAGGCTTCCAAATTGAAAGTTGCTGATGTTGTCCCGCCTTGGGCCGATGTGGCTCTCGAGGGTGGGTCAGGTGATGTCCCTGAGTTGATCGAAGGCCAAAACGATTCTCGATCCGAGGGGCATTCGGTAGATGAATTAACTGGCACCAACTTTGAGGCTCCCTAGAGGCAAGAGAAGGCCCCGATCGATCTAGCCAGGGTTATTGTTGTTGGCGATTCTCCACTGGGTCCGGCATCCTCTTAGAGGGAGATACAGGATTCTTATAATAGAGAGACTTCCGATGCGGGAGTGTTCCTTAGGGGGAATGACATATTTGAAGGACTCTTTACTAGGGTCAAAGAAAACTCTGAGCTTAACGCCTCGCTCATTTTCGAGGAAGCTGAGAGGCTAGGTAAATAGGTAGTCTTTTGTTACTCTGCTCTAAGCTTTGACCCCCATCTTCCTGATTTTATTTTTTCGTGCTTTCAATCTATAGCACTTTATAATCGAAACTTGGCCAAGTCCCAAGCTGAGTCGACCCACTATGCGAAAGAGTGTGGGAAGCTCTCATCAAAGGCCAACAAACTCAAAGTTTTTTTTACCAAAAAAGAGGAAGAACTTAATGACCTTCGGGCTCGTTTTGAGACGGAATCTCAAGAGTCGAGTGATCTTACTAAGCAGGTAATATAGTCTTTGCATATTTTTATTTCCATGGATGTTTGACCTCGGTATTTTAACAACTCTGGCTTGATTTTTGTAGCTTGAGAAGAAAGATGTCCTACTAAGGAAGGGGCTCAGAGCCAGGGACATTGAGATTCTTAGACTCAAGCAGCGTGTGGATGAGATAGCCTACGAGAGAGATTCCCTTTAGGAGAAGTTGACCTCGGTCGAGCATCAACTTCAAGACGCGAGGGCGGATAGTAGTAAGTATAAGGATCTCTATGTCGAATCGGTCGCTGCTCTATCTGCAGCACTGTATGAAGCCGATGCGCTCAAGCTCACTCGGCCCAATCGGGGACCTCGTTTGGCGACCAATGAGCTGCTACAAACATGGAATGGAAAGATGTCATTACGGAGCCCGCCTCCGGTCAAAACGATGATAGTTCACGTTAGAAACTTACGTGCGAAGTTCCATTTCTCAAGAAATGGCAAAAATTCTCCATGGATGATATCGGTCGTTCGAATTCGGACGAACCGATTCATCCATCCACAGTCCTCGTCCTCTTCTCTATCAATGACAAGAGCTTAGGTGGATTGACGATGCATAGCAATCAAACCTCGGTAGCACTGTGGCCGATATAACCTCACGAGATGGCTGAGGGTGAACTCTATCTCGGCCTTATCGACAAAATATCTCATCGTCTGCACTATCTTCCAAAGGAAGGGGTGAGCCTGCGCCAAGGTAACCCGATATCTCCGACAGAAATCAAGCACGACCCGGTCGGGGGGACCCGATGCGAAAATATGCATGTATATGGTCAAAAACCCCTCAACGTATGTCATGATGCTCTCTTCGGGAGAAGGTACTTGTAATATCGCACCTTCTCCCCATCCGCAATCTTTGCTAATTATTTCAAGGTCTTCATGTCCCACTGATGAGATGATCCTCGACACGTGCTCCCAGTGACCCGAAACATTGGGTGCCCTCCTCAACGTGATGGCTTTCCTCGAGGCAAGGCACCCCGAGGACTGCTCACCGGGCACCGGCAATGCATCACTATCACCAACCGAATGCAGAGCATAGGAAGAACTCCCCTCTCCCTGGAGGACGTCGACGTAGCAGTCATGGCTACGATAGAATATTAGGAGAAAGATGTGGATCTGAGCAAAAATTTTGATTTGGAGTAACGGAAGAACTAGCACAAAACGCCAGGCTCTGTGGAAGAGATAGTCTCTCTAAACAGCAGAATCGCCATTGGAAAGGCAAGTGAATGAATATATAGGGGCAAAGCAGCAACTGCCCGCCTACCCAAAGGCCAATTAATTCTGGCCGTATTAACATCACCCTCTCCTAAGGAAACATACTGACAGAATCGCCCTGGGGCCCCCTTACCAGATCTAGCAAATGTTGTTACCCCACAGAATTCGAGAAACTGCGAGGCCCTGGGGTCTCCTCGATATTGACGACACCAACCCATTAGAAGTTGTCGGTTTAACCTTGGGGCATGGCCCGATTAAAGGGTCCCGGTCACTCCAAGAACAAATTTTTAAAGGCTAACGTCAAACGTCGAAAGTTTAAATCTGAAGCAAACACGAAACTCTGAAGCAAATGGAGTGCACCAATATCTTCCGCTGAGCTGATAGCCTACTTGGATGGCTCTCGACCTATCTATCCGGACCTGCAAGCATGAAACGCAACGTCCCTAGGCAGAAAGGGACGTCAGTACGAATAATGTACCGAGTATGTAAGGCACATAAATAAGTACATAATAGACATGGAGGAAATATAGAGTAAATGACTCAACCTGTAAGTTTGGAAAACTTTGTAAATCATGAAATACTTATAGGAGTCATGCATATGCGTATGAATGTCATGTCGTGCATAGGTACATGTTTCATAACATCATCAGCGTCTAAGGGCATCCCATCATATCATCTCTGCCACTGTGGGCAAAATCATCAATGTATACCAGCTGATCAGTTGGTGGTACGTATATAATGCCATAACCTTTCCCATATCCCATATACATATATATACATACATATATACGCGTATATAACGCCATCTGGTCACGGGTCAATGTACATGAATGCAATGCATGAAAAGTACGTTAATAAAATCTTTCGAAATGTCATAAGACCATTTTGTCGTTCAGTAATATCATAAAGTAAACTCTTTTCAACTTTCGTATTTTTTTGAGACTCATGAATAGATGATATAATATTATGACACATGGAAATACAAGAACATAGATATCTCTAATACTTCTATGAATAGAGTCATTTATGGAATTTGTGCATTTGCACGTTTCGTTCGTATCGTATGGATCATGCCAAAAGAAAGAAATGGTAGCCTTAACATACCTGAGTCGATTCTTTTGGAAATTCAGTTAACACACGTTAATTGCGACAAAACACGTTGCAATTGGAAAATCATCTTTGTTCAAACTCTTTCTCAATAGAATTAGCCTAACGTTATGTATGGAAGCTTGCTGAAACTCTACTTAAGAGTTTAGAGTTAATGTTGAAATGGAAGGCTTTTGGCTTAAATGTATAACATTACAATTCTATGGAATTGGTAATATCATCGTAATATATTACTGCAGAGTATAACATCAACGTAATACTACAGAGCGTAACAGTGCAACATTGTCGTAACTTAATAGTGTGAAGCGTAACATCATCTTAATGTAATAGTACAAGGCATAGCATCATCATAATATAATACTGCAGGGGGTAACATCATCGTAATTTTGCGGGGTGTAAGGACAATCGTCCTAAAATGTTGACTGATGCTCTTATCATTTTCATAACTTATAGCTCTTGTGAATACCTTAACTCTTTCCTTGCCATTTAAGTAGTTGCTCTGTGAATAAATCAAAAGTCTAGGGTATTCCCCCCTTAAGTCGTTTTGCTCATATCATGACTTATGGTCGAAATTTTTCTAATCTCGCAACTGCTGCTACCTCCTGTCATGCAGCCTGCATAACCCTGGCTTTGTATGTGCGCTTATGCGTTTCATTTTTCCTTTTTCCTTTTAGATTTTAGTCAATCTCTCAGCCTTATTTTATATACATATACAAGGCTTAATATGATGCCTTTCTGAGCACCTACACGTGTACTGAAGTTCTTGGGTCGGTACTTTGTAGAACTTGCCAATTTGGCCATATCTTATTTCATAGATCTGGTTATCCATTCGTATGACTTTACTGCATCTATGTAGGTCATATTATACCATAATTCGTACTTTAATTTATCATTACTGAGGTCTGCAACCAACTCCAGGTTACTCTCGTTGCTTATCTTTAAGACTGATGGTCTAATCTCATCTCATACTGTTGAACTTTTATCCATCTATTTTTGATTCACCTTAATGTTGATTCATCATCTACCACTGATAACTTGATCTTTTATTTTGAGCGACATCGCCCGGTGAAAGCATCTCTCCCTTATTGCCGTTGTTCTTCAGCCCGAGAGTTGGCAACCCTTCCCCCTCTCTGGAGGAGCGCGGCCTCGCCTCGAACGGCTCTTCAATGCTTACAACAGCAAGCTTTATACGTATGAAGGAAAACTTCCTCTCCAAATAAAGGAAGGGAGGGGAAAGTATAACACAACACTCACCATGATGTTTCGCTTCCCATCTGCCCCGGGACGCAGCTCTCCACTTGCGCGCGTCACAAATCGAGTAGGTTTCCAACTTTCGGACCCAATCCGGCAAATCAGGAACGTCGCCCGACGCCTATGAAATTACTGCAGGAAAAGAAAAGAAGGCACGGTTACGAAACTAGGCTTCCATCATAGATAGAACCGAGAAAGCATGAGATGCACCACTTACGAGTATAGTTCCATTCCTCGGGAATGGCATGAGCTCCACGAGGATAATGTCAGCTGTCCGCACCTGGACGAAGTGACTCATCCACCCCCGTTCTCCATCTTCCTCATCGTCAACAACAAAGGGCGTAGTCGATTAGCATCGCAATGTCAACAGACTTCGATGATAGAAGGGCCGGTATAGCCTGATGAGATGACTAAGAGTAAAGTCAAGCCCTGCCTTCTCCGCGAAAAATCTCATCATCAACACTGTTCACCAAAATGAAGGATGGATCTGCGCCAAGGTAACCCGATACTCTAGGCAGAAGTCGAGCACAACCCTATCAAGGGGGCCCAATGTGAAAGGGTATGTGTTCATATTCAATAATCCATTGGCACAATCCGCTTGCCTCAAAACCAGCGAAAAACACCATCGCCATCCCCGAGGTGGTACCTGACATCGAGGATCTCCATCAAAAAAAAGTTAGGCTCTAAAAGGCCAACAACATCATCGCCAGCCCCATGGTGGTACTCGACCTCGAGGATCTCCATCAAAAAGAAGTTAGGCTCTAAAAGGCCAAAAACTTCATCGCTAGTCCCGAGGTGGTACCCGGCCTCGAGGACCTCCATCGGGACAAGGCTAGGCTCCAGGAAGCCGATGACACCTTCGCCAGCACCGAGGTGGTACCCGACCTCGAGGATCTCCATCAAAGGAAAGGTTATGCTCCAGGAAGCCAATGGCATCATAACGAGACCCGAGGTGGTACCCGACCTCGGGGGTTTTTTCTCAAATGGGAATCAGGTTCCATGGAAATAAGCATTTAAACTTCATCCGTATAGTCTTAGACCTGGGGTACCATCTAAGATCGGACAAACCCTCTTTAGAGATCTATCTATAGCACTTTAAGGTTATTCACACTAAGCCCAAAGCGAGTTTGTAGTTGGTCCGAATTTGAACGAACCTCAGCTCGGGGACTGCCCTCAAGAGATAAAAGGCAGTCCCTGTCCACATGCCTCCGAGCAAATTTCTTCTCAAAGGTTACCACAGAGTTTAAGTAATAAACCATGGTTTCAAGGCCCAAAATGTTACTTTCATTCTACTCGAAGTCAAGGTCCCGGCGACCCGAGTTCATCGACATGATCCAGGTTCGATCTAAAGGATCGCAAAAGGCTCCGTGCAAGGACATATTAACTGACTGAAGGTCAGAAAGAACATTCATTTCTGGGTTCGATATGGGCACTAACCGACATAATCACGCAGTTAGTATCCCCGTGAACGTAAATGAAAGGGAGTATAGCAAGCATTAGAGATAAAATTAAAGAAATATCTTTGCATTCATGAACATTCAATTACAAAAGCCCACGAGTGGTCCTTACATATGATTACAAAAGCCCACGAGGGGTCCTTACACGGAAACAAAGAAGCAGGAAGGTGTACATATAGTAATAGCCTAGGAGCCTAGCCTATTCTCAAAGGTGCATCCTTGACAACAACATTTTCGGGCATCATCTCCTCACGCACGCGTCATCAAAGACAATATCTTCCAAGCACAATCCCCTTGGGAGTCTTATCTCGATTCCCCATAATGGCATCTTCAAAAGGGTAGACGACGAAGAGGAAAGCGATGGAGAAGAGCAAAGTGAAGCGAAAGAGGCAGGAAGGAACGAAGAAGTGGCTGGGTGAAAAATCTGGCTAGTATGGATTTCGCCAGGCTATTATTGTAAAGCCACTTCCTGAGACGTTGCCCTGGTGTGGGATGCAACAGTTAGTAGATAGTACTACATCATTCCATGGAAAGCAAAGGGAGTGAGGTGCTGCACCGAATAATTAGGGGAGGTGTGCAGCGGTGTATAGTCCTTGCCCCCTCTTGAGCAGCGATGTATAATCAAAATACTTCCTCTGGTCGGAGGAAATCGTCCCTCTTCTTCGTCGTAGTGAGCCAACGACGACATCAACAAAAAAAAATAGCATAACCTCACTCGACTAGAGAAGGTCCAGGAGGCAGGCCATGGCATGCCTGATAGAAGTAAGATCATACAATCTCGAGGCCATGGGCCTCAAACATGGTGAATGACAAAGAATAAAGATAGCGATAAAGGAGGAATGGATAGGTGCTTGGATAAAAGGCTGATCCCAGGAGGCCCCCATTTATTGAAAGGGGGCAAGTAACCGACAGTGCCATTATCGCCCTCGAAAAACGTAATGATAGGCACATTTAGGTGTCCCTGGGAGATGAATCGACGTCGACATTATGGCTTGGAGAATGAGTAACCACAATACGTTGAATGATCCTGGAGAAGCGAAACGACAGAACATTTTGGTAATCATAGAGGCTTGCATCATCAGTATGACGTCATCACGGGAAGTCCGAAGTGTCGGATGTCAAAATCGTTTCTTGTCGCTCCTCTCTAATAAATGCGGGGACTATCAGTATACGGCAAAATCGGAGGAACCAATTTCTCGTTTATAAGGCAACTCGGAAGATCACCTCGAAGGCTCGAGACCACGGATCGAGTATCCTCCCTAGAGGTCCATCGACACCCGACCTAGGGATAACGTTGGTCGTGACCCCAACAGATATGGGGCGTTCCCGAAGAGTGCAGCCAGGGCCGACAAAATCTGTCAGGCTAGTGTAAAGCTAGTCTGAGCCTGCATCATGAAGTTAGCCAGCTGTCCCATCCCTATTTCTTTATCATTAATGTATTTTGTACTGTGTTGGGATTTTCCCTCCTATATAAAGTGGATCCTTAACACTTCGTAAGACTATTGCTCCAGCCGCTCCATAAAAAATATAGAAGAACATTCTCTTTGCTCTCTCATACACTCTCTTGATATTATTGCTTTCATTTATTGTCTTCATATTTGTTCATCATTTATTGCCGATCATTGGCCATAAAGAGCCTCCATTGATTCTATTATAACTCTTAGTCACATAGCAGCTGTCTTCTATAGCTCGCAATCGAGCTCCGGGATTAACCTCGAGGCCCAGAATTGACAAGCCCGAGGCCTCGAATAACTGACTTATCGGTTCAATTATAGCTCTCTCCTTAACTTTATTTCATCTCTAAATCTCATATACTGAGCATCAACCGCTTAACAAATTAGCATAAAAATAGATCACGTATTTTTAGAGTCCCATCAACAAATTTAATTTTTATTACCATTTTCACGGTAAACAATATGGTTGTTGTGCTATCTCTCTTGCACCTCTAATATTAAGAGTGATTCTGCAATGTTCTCAATCATAAACAATAATCGGATTCCTGATTTGCTTCGTTGATGTATCTACTTAGTTTCCCTTTTTTTTTATTAGCCTTTATGAAGGCTTAAGCTACCTCCCGATTTGTGGTTCATGGTATTAGTTATTATGTTTATCTTTCATGGGCGTTGAGGAATATCCATGATACAGTCCTTTAATAATTCAATCCTTCGTCTATGACCTAGGCTCTATTCTTTCTTTTAACTTATACTGGAATCTTTTATGGTTTTATATGTTGTACATATAAAACTCCAAACTCTTAAGTGCGTTCATAACGTAACTAAGTCTGGATCATGAATCGAATAATTCTTTTTGTTTCAGCTCAGCTTTCTTCAAACGTAAGCAATTACTTTTTCTAGTCTTTCTGCCCCCTTCTCACGTCCATACTTAGCTTGTATTAGTGTCCATACATGCTAGAGTTTCCATGAAACTCATATGATCTCGAATATTAATTTTTAATTTTACTTCCCGTTCATTAGCCACGGTAAGTGCCACTTTCCTTTGGAGTGCTTACAATGTTGTTGTGAGATTGTTGTTACATGACCATTTCCTCTTTAGGTCGTTGTGCTTAGGTTGAAGTCTTCTTCCTTATTTTCTCAGCTAGTCTTTTCATTGTAGTACTTAGTGAGAACTCTTGACTCTTGTAAAGCTGTGAGATTATTACAGGTCTTTTGATGTCCTTCCTTGCCCATAATTATCTATAGTTCCTTACCTCCGTGCCCTTGTACTTGTAGGATTGCTTCTGAACCAATATTTTGACTGCCTTCCTAATGGCACTTCCTTTTATCCCCGTAACACTCATACGGTACCTTCAACTACCTCGACTCCTATTTGAATATAACTCAAGTATTATAATGACATTATTGCGAGACTGAATTCTCTATGTTGAGGTTTACTACGTTCATCTTGCATGATCTGCCGATTTGTCTGTAACTTTTTGTGTAGTTATGACTAGGCTCTTCCTAAATCAACTACTAATTACTCGTCGTCCCATTCTCATATCCATATTCCGCGTAAATTTTCTTGGGTTATTTCCTTATCTTAACTTACCTCGCGTGCTGGATCCTTATCTATCAATAACATCCCGGGCAAGAACCCTTATATCCCTTTTTTTTGACTTCGTGCTTACATAACGTCCTAGAATCATATCATATCTGTAACATTTTGATAAGCGCAATCTCATCCCCTTCTCATTTTTATCGCATTCTTCCTTTATCATTTCATATTTTCCCCTTTAGGGGAGTACTAAGACTTGGATCTATGACAACCTGCCAATAGATGTTTTTCCTCTTCATCTATGGCGTCCTTTCACATCATCGATGACCCTTACTCACTTGCGGTACCTTTTTGTACCAAGGATAACAAAATTTCTCACTCGCGATGGTGACATTTAGTGCAACTAGCACATACAATCGCTTAAGCTTAACCTTGCTCACATTGCTTGCTTTAGAGAAGCGTCTTCCTGGATGACCATTCTCTGAATTTCTCATGAATCTTCTTCTGTTGTCCATTCTATTATTGCGAGCATGAAATCTAAAATTCTCATGATGTCGACAATTATCAAATCACTAAATCCCTAACTCATATTTACTTTATCTTGTTTACCAGCCCATACCGATCTCTATTATTCTGGGGTCTAGCTTTTCCTATCGGTAATCACGTTAGAGTCACGAATTTACTTCTTAAACTGAGGATATGACTTCATCGCCTATAATCTTTTGTTGTCTTAAGGCGTGTTACCTCCCGTCTCTTCATTCACTTGACTAGACTCTTTAATACTGTCATTTTTTTTCCTACTAGCATTATCCATGTATCACACCTTATTCATAATGCTTCCTTATCTCTCTTCTCATTACTCTGCTAATATTTCTGCATATCCTTTTTCTTGTAAAAACTTCAACACGACATATTTTCGCTTTTAGCTCTCTTTGCTTCATTCATTGGCTCTTCATGTTACTCAACGTCCTTGCTCTACTAGGGACGAGAGTCACATTAAGGTAATATTTATCCCATCTAGGCTTCCAGTGCCTATCTTTTGAATATTTTTTTCATGCTAGTATTCACATCTAATCGTAATATTCTAGAGTTCACCATCTAAGAGTCTCACAAGAAGATCTATTGGAACATTCGTAATACCTTTCGGAAATGCCAACTAACACAAACAATCCATTCACCATTTTGGGTTACTCTAACCCCAGCTGGATCTTGATGTTTCATTCTTTTTTAAACTACACATGTTAGCCCCCATAAGGCATAATTGAGATGGGTACGGCCAATTATACATACCTCTGCTACTGTTGAATATAACTCAAAAGCTTATATTCCTCTGCCTGAATTATAAACACTGTTAACCTTCATTAATTGTGCGCCTCAGAGTCTTCTTTATCTTGCTTCTTTTGCTTGTTGAAACTTGTATTTATCTTCTGAATCTCTCATTGTCTTTCACCGTTAAGGTGGATAGGTTTTCTTGCCTTAAGACTTCTTATCAGGCTTACACCTTTCAATACACCCATGATCTGCCAAAGACCTCACATTTACTTATCGTAGGCATCATACAAAAATTCAATTCTCCTGACTCAGCTCTTCCACAACTATCTCTCTTTACAACCTTCTTTTCGGATGTAGGTATCGTCTTATTACGAATAAAATAGAATTTCAAAATTTGAATTCTTATAAGTGAGTTATACCATACGATCTAGAATAGGAATAAAGAGTAACAGTCCTAAATGCCCTGTAACCTCCTGCTTATAAGTGTGGTGCACGACACACCCACAAACAAGACTCTACTTGATACGGCTTGTAGACTCCCTAGGAAAGAACTTCTCTGATACCACTTTTGTCACGACCCGAACCGATGGGCCGCGACAGGCACCCTGTACCTTACTCAACCGAGTACCAACATAACGTATCTTTTCATGTCATACTATCATAAATAGTTGAGCCGGAGTGGCTACTGTAAAATAGGTAGAATACAACAAGTAATGCCAACTTATACATAAGACATATGGGCCTCTAAGACCAAAATAACCGCTTGAACACTAAACATAGTCCGACAAGACCATATGATCTTTTACATATATGACATCTGTCTACAAGCTCTAAGAATATATAATTTTCATAAAGGTCGGGACAGAGTCCGACCATACCAAACAATACACATCTAACTCATACTAACCAAACAAGAAACTCCGAAGCAAATGGAGCGCACCAACATTTTCTGCTGAGCTGATAGCCTATTTGGAGGAATCTCGACCTGTCTATCGGAACCTGCGGGCATGAAACGCAATGTCCCTAAAAAAAGGATGTCAGTACGAATAATGTGCTGAGTATGTAAGGCACATAAATAATTACATAACAAACATGGAGGAAATATAGAGTAAATAACTCCACCTATAAGTCTGGATAACTTTGTATATCATAAAATAATTATAGTGTCATGCATATGCGTATGAATGTCATGTCGTGCATAGGTACGTATTTCATAACATCATCAGCCTCTGAGGGCGTCCCATCATATCATCTCGTCCATTGTGGGCAAAATCATCAACGTATAATAGCTGATCAGGTGGTGTTGCATATATAATGCCATAACCTTTTCCATTTCCCATATACATATATATACATACATATATACGTGTATATAATGCCATCTGGTCATGGGTCAATGTACATGAATGCAATGCATGAAAAGTACGTTAATAGAATTTCTTAGAGTGTTATAAGACCATTATGTCTATGAATAATATCATGAAGTAAACTTTTTCATTTTACGTATTTTTCTGAGACCCTTGAATAGTTGATAGAATAATATGACACATGGAGAATCAAGAACATAAGCATCTCTAGCATTTCTATGAATAGAGTCATTTATGGAAGTTATGCATTTGGACGTTTCGTTTGCATCGTATGGATCATGCTAAAAAGAAAGAAAGGATAACCTTAACATACCTGGACTGATTCTCTTTACAATTCCTCCGACACATGTCTGCTACGATATCACGTAACGACGGATCGAAGTAGGGGAAAATTCATTTGATATTCTTGAAAAAAATTGCACCGTACTTCCTTAGAATCGCAAATCTCATGTTGTTATAGCATTGTAAAGGTTTCATATGAATTCTTATTGAAGCACGTTACTATCATGTATAACTTTGGATGAAACTTTCTTGTTGATCCTTTTCAATGATTTGTAGAGACACAAAAATTAATTAGAATGGTTTGTTTTTGTTTTCTTGAAGTCTTTAGGTGTGAGCCCTACACTTTTGATGACTAAGACACATAATCCTTTAGTTGTGACACCTTTCCATATGATTCAAGAGTCACCAATTGATTGTTTATCCAATGTCATGGGCTGCCACGTTGGTGTTTATAAGTTTTATCCAAAAATTATCCACTTAACTCATTAATTAATTTGTTAACCCCTCATTAACTAATAATTACCCAATTATTCACATAATTAGTAATTATCTCCAACTACTTAAAATACTACTCACTTTTAACACACCTTATACACCTTACTATCATGGCCATGTGGTACCTTGTATGGTACTAGTCCATAAATACTAGATATTTTAGCTTGAGCCGTATTTTATCCCAAATTATCCAACTTCGACGAAATTCATTTTCTTCGATTTGCTTACCTTCTCACCTTCATGAATTTACTCATCACTTATTTGAAATAGCATAATCCTTATAATTTCCAAATAATCTTTTCTTTGGACTGATGTCAATTACCTTACGACAAATTCAACGTACAATACTACAGGGTGCAACATCGTCGTAATTTAATATTGCAAAGCGTAACATCACCGTAATGTAATATTGCAGGGTGCAACATTGTCGTAACTTAATACTGCGAAGCGTAACATTATTGTAATGTAATACTGCAAGGCATAGCATCATCGTAATATAATACTGCAAGATGTAACATCATCGTAATATTGCGGGGTGTAACAAGAAATCAGTATGGATTGGTGAAAAAGATAAACTAAACATGAATTAGAGACCGAGTGATTTGATAATGGTTGGAATCATGAGAATTTAAAATTGCATTCCTGCGATAATCGAATGGACAGCAGAAGAAGATTCATGAGAAATTCAAAGAATGGTCATTCAGGAAGACGTTTCCCTGAAGCAAGCAATGTGACTAAAGTTAATCTTAAGTGACTGTATGTGCCAGTTACACTAGGTGCCTCCTCGTGCGTAAGGAATTTTTTTATCCTTAGTACAAAAGGATTACCACGGGGAGAGGTCATCCATGATGCGAAAACACGCCAAAGATGAAGAGGTAAAATATCTATTCATAGATCATTATAGCACTAAATCTTAGTACTCCCTTAAAGGGGGGAATATGGAGTGTTGCGGCAGTAAGTCAGAATTAAGTAGTTCTAGTAATTATGGATTAGTATAGGAAGAATGCGATAAAAATAAGAAGGGAATGAGATTGCACTTATCCAAATTTTACTAATATGCTACGATTCAAAAATATTATGCAAGCACAACGTCAAGGAAAGAAAGGGTTTTTGCCCAGGATGTTATTGATAAATAAGGAGTCAGTGCGAGAGGTAAGTTAAGACAAAATAAATAACCCAAGAAAGGTTACGTGGAATAATGACATGAGAATGGGCCAACGTGTAGTTAGTAGTTGATTCAACAAGAGACTAGTTATGGCTAGATAAGAGGATACAGACAAATCAATAGATCGTGCAAGATAAATAGAATGAATCTCAACATGGGGAATTTAGTCTCACAAATATGACATTATGATCCTTGAGAAATATTCAGATAATAATTGGGGTAGTTAAAGGTACTATATCAGTGTTAGGGAAATAGAAGAGAGTGCCACTAAGAAAACAAAAAAAGTATCAGTTTAGGAGCAACCCTACAAGCATAAGGGCATAGAGGTAAGAACTACTAATAACAATAGGCGAGGAAGGACATCAAAAATTCCTCTAAGTATATAATGTAATAAGCTCGCAGCCTTACAAGATTCAGAAGGTCTTCCCTAAGTAATACAATGAAAGACTAGCTGAGGAAATAAGGAAGAAGTCTTCAACATAAACCCAATGACCTAAAGAGGAAATGGTCTTGTAATAAAACTCTAACAACAAAATTGTACGCACTCTATAAGAAAGTGGCACCTATCAGGACTAATTAACAAGAAGTAAGTGATATTCGAGATTATATGGGTTACATGGAATTATAGTATTCATGAGCGCCAAGATAAGCCAAGTATGCACCTACCAAGGGGCAAAAAGACCAGGAAAAGTAATTGCTTATGTTTAAAGAAAGTTGAGAAGGAACAAAAGGAATTATTCGATCAATGATCCAGAGTTAGTTACGTTATGAACGCACTTAAGATTTCAGAGCATTATTCATGCATCATATATGTTGACAGTCATACAACTGTAGAAGACTCCAGTGTAAGTTAAAAGAAAGAATTGAGTCCAGTTCATAGACAAATGATTGAATTGTTAGATGAAGGTATCATGGATATTCCATAGCACCCATGAATGGCTAAAGTAATAAGTAATACAATCATAAAGATTGATCAGAAGGAAGTGGAAATTAAAGATTACTTCAACTAATTAAATAGGGAGTCTGATTATTGGACAGAAAAAATTATAGAAATCGTGATTAAGAATATTGCAGAATCACCCTTAATATCAGAGGTACAAGAGAGGTAGTACAGTACCCATATTCTACAACGGCCCTACGAAAGAGCCATTTAGAAGAGTACCAGCCTCATAAGAAGTCAATATGATGCTCCTACCAGATTGTGTATACACCAGAGGTGCAAGTAATATAATGGAGCTTCAAGTTACGGATGTGAATTATACCTACGTGGAAGGAAGGTCATAAAAGAGATAGAAGATATGATGTAAGATTTTAAGGTAAGTAAGGTAAAAGTGAACAATGTACGAAATACTCAAATGTAGAAGGTTTTGAATAGTCTATACCTCGGGTAGAAATCTAGAAGCTCTGGGATTCAGTATCTAGGAATGATAGTAGAGTCATCAATGGCATATTATCTAGTCTATGGTTTCTAGGTATCGAAATGTCTAGTTAAGAGAGTAAACAAGAGTTAGAGACGATGTGATGTCTTGCTTGGTGTTCCATAATAACATAAGGACATCTATGGTGCAAGCAAGTTGAAGGAAGGTTGCAAGTAGTATAAAAAGATATGCGTATGTCGCAAGCTAAAGTGTGGTAGAGAGACAAGGTTTTAGGAAGACATGAGTACGGATAAGAAAAGGCAAGTGAGAAGGTGACAAACGTAGATAAGCCCTCGGGATTAAGCACATGAAAACCAAAGAGCTACTGGTTTCTCTAAGTTATAGAAAGCTCAGCATAGCTTGAACGAACTCAAAAAAGTCTAAGACTAATAGCATTTAGAGGAGATGGAATGCTGCCCTGGTAGTAGAATAAGGGTGTAATTGTGTTAGATAATGGATGATGTTTAGGCCTTCGATTGAGTAATGATTTGAAGAAAAAAAAAGAAAATGGGGATTGCATGAATTGTACAGGATTAAAATACCCACGTAAGGTGAATCACATTGGGATGCTGTGAAATACAGTTATGGGAGCATGGTATCGCTGCCAGGTGGATCAGTTTAATCATTTCGGATGTTCCTCGAGCCCTAACAACTGTGTTACATAAGAATTTTGAAGTTATCAATGGTAGATTGTAGATCAACATTGAGGTTGTTTACCGTGAAAATGGTAATAAAAGATAAATTTGATTAAGTGGTTCTAAAAATACATGATCTATTTTTATGCTGGCTGTTAGGTAGTAGATACTATGTGAATGACTTTAAAACAAAATAAGAGCTTAAGAACGAGGTGTTAATAAAACCGAATCACTGCCAATCGGGGCCTCGAGCTTGCCTATTCGAGGGCCTGGGGGTCGAGTCTGAAGCTCGGCTGGGAGCTATCGAAGGCGGTCGATGGGGAATAATTAGCGAATAATTGGTATCGAAGGCGGCTCTTTACTGCCAATAATAGGCAATAAATGATGAACAACGAATAGAATCATAATAAATACGAGTAATAAATGAAGTAATAAGATCAAGAGAACATGTTAGAGAGCAGAGAGAATGTTGTAGCATATTTAGTATAGAGCAACAGATGTTTACAAAATGACAAGGATCCCTTTTATATAAGAGATGGAATTATAACATAGTACAAGTGCATTTATTACAAATATATGGAGATGTGACATATAACTAATGCCACGATATGGGCTGAGACTAGCCTGACAGAATTTGTTGGCTCTAGCTTCACATCTTGGGAACTCCCCATTTTCTTCCCATAACTGTCGATCCCATACTACTCTGAGGTCGAGCGTCGAGGGCCCTCAAGGGATGAAACTCGACCGTGATTTCGAGCTTTGATACGTTATAATGATGGAAAATTGGACCCTCTGATTTTACCGTATACAGATAGTCCCCGCTTTTCTTAGAGTAGAATGATAAGAAACATAGAATGATAAGAAACGACCTTGATAACCATCTTTCCAAATTTCCCATGACAATGTTTTACTGATGGCATCATACTCATGACATAGGCTTTTGTGACAACCGAGATATCTCGTTGTTTTAACTTTCCAGATTCATTCAAAGCACAATCATTTCTTCTTCTTCAAACTAGTAATGTCATCGTCGGTTCAGCTTCCAAGGAGGCATATGCGCCTACTGTTATGTCTTTCAATGACAATAATGGGGCCTGTTGGTTATGCTGTCGCCCCTCATATAAATGGAGGCCTCCTCGAACCACTTTTTATTCAAGTGTTCTTCAATCAACCTTCCCCACATTTCTTCTTGGCATCCTCATCTGTTGTCATTTCCCATGTCTAAGGCCCATGACCTCAAGGCTGTCTAGTGGCGTTCTCATTAGTTATGCCATGGTTTTTTCCCGGGGCTCTTCCCTGTCGAGCGAGACTATACCAACTTATTGTTGTTGTTGTTGTTGTTGGCCCGAGATGAGGAGATATGGGACCGATTTCTCCTGACTCAGGAAAATATTTGGAATTTACATCGCTACTCACGAGGGAGTTCAGACTATACACCGCTGCTCACCTCCCCCGATTACCCGGTGCGGCGCCTCACTCCCTTTGCTATTAGTGGAGTAAGGTGGTACTATCTACTGACTGTTGCATCCCGCATCGGGGCAACGTCCCAAAAAGCGGCATTACAATAGTAGTACTAGCAAAATCCATACTAGCGAAATTTTTCACCCAGCCATTTCTTTGTTTTTTTTTGCTTCGTCTGTGTCACTTTGCTCTTCTCCACCACTTTCCTCTTCTTCATCTTCGCACTCAGAGGGCATCTTTACATTCCTGCTTGGCTCGGGGAGCTATCCCCGACGCTACCGTGCTGGGAGTTTTCTGGTGACTTTGCAGCTGAGCAATCTCTAGCTATTATGCCTGAAACATTTCAAAAATAACGTGAAGGCTAACCTTTCGTTCATCCTTGGCCGAGATTTCCTAGGCTTCTTGTTGGTCTCCTTGGTGCACGCTTGTATACGGTGAAATCAGTGGGTCTAATTCCTCGTCATCGAGGCACCTCAGATGATCGTCTCAAAGGCTCGAGGCTACAAGTCTACGATCGAGTTTCCTCTCTTGAGGTTTGTTGACGCTCGACCTCGGGGAAATGCAGACGAACGGCTATATTGAAAAAGAGGGGATTTCCTAAAGGGTGCAGCTAGAGCCGACAAAGTCTGTGAGGCTAGTCTGAGCCCGCATAATGATGTTGTCTAGTTGTCCCATCTCCATATCTTTATAATAAATGCACTATGGAAGGATCCCCCATTTTCTATATAAAGGGGGTCCTTACCACATTATAAGGATTGATTGCTCCATATTAAATAAACAAGAATATTCTTTCTGCTTGCTAACATACTCTCTTGAGATTATTGCTTTCATTTATTATCTTCATTATTATTCATCATTTATTGCTTATCATTGGCTATAAAGAGCCTTCATTGATTTTATTGTAACTGTTAGTCGTACTTCGACCATCTTCATTATCTCCCAGTCGAGCTCCGGAATCAACCTCGAGGCATCCGAATCCACAAGCTCGAGGCCCCGATAATTAACCCATTGGTTTGGTTATCGCCTTATCTTTAACTCTCATTTCGTTTCTAAGTCTCACATACATAGCATCAACTTCTTAATAACTAGCATAAAAATAGATCACATATTTTTAGAGTCCCATAATAAAATATAATTGTTATTACCATTTTCACGGTAAACAGTTTGGCGCCTAACATGGGGCTAAAAATAATAGTGATTATTTTCTTGCTGGTTTCATCACATAATGCAAGTTATCTTTCACACCTGTTCTTGTCCAAGATCATCAAATTTCAGGTCGAAATGCCTAACTCAGTAAATAGAGATGAAAACAGCTACCTCGAGAACCGAGGAGAGAATGGTGTGGCTGTTCCAGGTGTTGGTATACTACCACCGAACAATGTGAACGCACTAGAGCCGACCTCCAAGGGTACAATCTCACGTGGCGCACAATGCATTGGCATTGCCCCTCACGTTCACCAGAAAGAGCGCCGAAAAGTTCCGCGGGAAACCTGGCAAAATCCAATGTGGGCTCAAAAAGAGATTCCTCGGCATGTCGTTCATATGATTGTTGGAGGGACCGACATTCCCCAAGTGCCCATGATCAAGCGGAAAAATATATCCACTGCAATAGAAGGGTCGATCCGAGACCGCGTGGCCAAAGACACTCTCGCATTCAGCGTAGAAGATCTCGACACCTTGGCAGAACCACACAACGACCCACTGGTAATCTCATTTCTTTTAAACAACATTAAAGTTCAACGTATGCTCGTGGATCCAGGAAGCTCGGCCAACGTAATTAGGTCAGGGGTAGTAGAATAGCTTGGCTTCCTCGATCAGATCATATCCACCTACCGGGTCCTCCACGGATTCAACATGACCGACGATGTAACAAAAGGAGAAATCACCCTTCTAGTCGACACATCTGTCACGATTCAGAACACCAAGTTTCAAGTCATCACTGGCAACATAAGGTATAATACATTGCTTGGCAGGCCGTGTATACACAGCATGAGGGAAATACCATTAACTCTGCACCAAATAATAAATTTCCGACAAAGGATGGCATAACAACCATACATGGAGAACAACACACGACAAAAGAAATGTTTACAGTTTACTAGGACGAGTCGACCCCCGTACTCTCGACCTCGGATGTGTCTAAAAGCATACAGACCCCCGAGGACGATGAAGAAGATTTCCTTGCACCTCGAACTTTCGCTCCAGAACAGTCGGATGCAACGAAATTGACAATTGAAGATCTGGAGCAAGCTGTTTTGATCGAACACCTCCCCGATCGTAAGGTATATCTGGGAATGGGATTAAACCCCGAACTCAGGAAAACATTCATTTAGTTTCTTCTTGATAATAGAGACTATTTCGTTTGGTCCCACTTAGATATGACAAGTATCCCACCAGCAATAACCTCCCACCGTCTGAGTGTCGACCCTAGGTTTAAACCGGTTAAGCAAAAAAGAAAACCCCAGTCCAAGATAAAACACGCATTCATCAAGGACGAGGTAACAAAACTCCTTAAAATAGGGTCCATTTGAGAGGTAAAGTACCTCGAATGGCTAGCCAACATAGTAGTGGTACCCAAAAAGGAAAATAAGCTAAGAACGTGCGTAGATAATAAAGACTTAAATAAGGCGTGTCCCAAGGATTCGTTTCCATTGCCTAACATCAATCATCTGATCGATGATACGGCCGACCACGAGACCCTCACCTTTCTCGATGCCTACTCGGGTTACAATCAAATTCAGATGAACCCCGAAGAAAGGCAGAAGACTTCGTTCATCACAAAGTATGGTACCTACTGTTACAATGTAATGCCCTTGATATTAAAAAGCGCAGGGGCTACATACCAGCATTTAGTTAATAAAATGTTTGAGAATCAAGTAGGTAAATCCATGGAAATTTATATTGATGATATGCTAGTTAAGTCCTTGCCCGCAGAGGACCATTTAACTCATTTACAGGGAATATTCGACATCCTCAGAAGTTACAACATGAAGCTCGACCCTGAAAAATGTGCCTTCGGAGTAGGTTCAGGCAAATTCTTAGGCTCCATGGTATCATACAAGGGGATCGAGATTAACCTCGATAAAATCAAGGCCATCGACAAAATCACGGTGGTAAACAATGTAAAGGCCGTACAATGGCTAACAGGGCGAATAACGGCTCTCGGCAGATTCATATCAAGGTCATCCGATAGGAGCCATCATTTTTTCTCTTTTCAATAAAGGAAAAACAACTTCGAATGGACTCCACAATGCCAACGCGCCTTAGAAGAGCTGAAGCAATATCTGACTAGCCCACATCTGCTCCACACGGCGAAGGAGGATGAAACACTATATCTATACTTGGCCGTATCCGAGATAGAGGTAAGCAGCGTGCTAGTTCAAGAATATCAAGGTACGCAATTCCCTATTTATTATGTAAACCGGACCTAGGGGATGCCGAAACTAGGTACCTACACCTTGAAAAATTAGATCTTGCGTTAATAAGCGCATCGCAAAAATTGAAACCCTATTATCAATGCCACCATATTTGCGTTCTAATGACATAACCCCTTCGAAGCATATTGCACAAACCCGAACTATCGGGTCGATTGGCCAAATGGGCCATCGAACTCGGGGGGTATGATATCGAGTATCAACCTCGAACAACCATCAAGTCCCAGATTCTGGCAAACTTCATGGTCGATATGTTTCCTTCCCTCGTTCCTGAGGTAGAAAAGGAAATTTTACTGAAATTAGGCACGTCTTCCGGGGTATGGACCTTCTTCACTGACAGCGCCACAAACATGAGAGGTTCCGGACTCGGTATATTCCTAAAGTGACCTACGGTCAGCGTGATCATACAATCAATAAAAACTGCAAAATTGACTAATAATGAAGCCGAGTACGAGGTTTGATTGAAGGTTTAGAACTAGCCAAAAGCCTGGGAGCCGAGACCATATAAGAAAAATGCGATTCACTCCTGGTAGTGAACCAGGTGAATGGGAGCTACGAGGTCCGAGAAGACAGTATGCATAAGTATTTAGACAAAATCCAAGTCGCATTATGTTGCTTCAAAGAATGGACTTTAGTCCATGTACCTCGAGAGCAGAATAGAGAGGCTGATGCCCTCGCAAACCTGGGATCATCTGTTGAAGAAGATGACCTACATCCCGGGGCTGTTATTCAATTATCTAAATCAGTGATCGAGGAAGGTCATGCGGAGATTAATTCCACCAGCCTAACATAGGACTGGAGAAATAAATATATTGATTATCTGAAAGATTGAAAATTGCTTGCGGATCCAAAAGAATCGAGGGCCCTACGAACCAAAGCAACCCGATTCTCGCTCGATGAAAACAAGACTCTGTACAGAAGAACCTTCGATGGCCCCCTAGTAGTATGTCTTGGGCCAGGGGATACAAATTATGTACTCCGAGAAATTCACGAGGGTACTTGCGGAAGTCACTCCGGCACCGATTCCTTGGTCCGAAAGATAATCAGGGTAGGCTACTATTGGGACAACAGGAAAAAAGGTACTTAGGAATTCGTCCGAAAAGGCGATAAATGCCAGTGATTTGCCCCTATCAATCACCAACCCGGTGAACAACTATATTCGATTTTATCGCCATAGCCATTCATGAAATGGGGGATGGACATCGTTGGGCCCCTACCAACGGTACCAGGTAAAGCTAAATTCATTTTATTTATGACACTATATCTCAAAATGAGTGGAAGTGCAGGCCTTCAAGAAGGTAAGAGAGAAAGAAGTCATTAAATTCATCTGGGACCACATTATGTGCCAATTCAGGATTCATTCCGAGATAACATACGATAACAAGAGGCAGTTCATCGGGAGCAAGGTAACACTATTCCTTAAGGATCATAAAATAAAGAGAATCCTATCGACGCCTTACCACCCATATGCAAACGGCCAGGCCGAGTCCACAAATAAAACCATCATCCAATACTTAAAAAAGATGCTGGAAAGCGCCAAGGGAAAGTGGAGAGAAATGTTGCTCGAAGTGTTGTGGGCATACCGAACAACTTCAAAATCAAGCATAGGGGAAACACCTTTCTCTCTAGTGTACGGTGTCGAGGCTTTGATACCAGTAGAGGCCGGGGAGACGAGTGCCAGATTCTAACACACCACTGAGAGCTCGAAAAAACGAGGCTATGACAACGGCCCTCGAACTACTAGATGAAAAACGAGAAGCCTCACTGGTCTGGATGGCTTCCCAAAAGCAAAGGATTGAAAGATATTATAATAGGAGAACAAACCTCTGACATTTCGGAGTTTGGGACATGGTTCTAAGGAATGTCACCCTTTAACACCCGAAATCCTAATAAAGAAAAGCTAGGCCAAAATTGGGAAGGACCGTACAGCATCCTCGGAGTAGTCGGCAAAGGGTCTTACAAGCTCGGTACCATGGAGGGTGAAAAACATCCAAGCAACTGGAACATATCAATGCTAAAACGATATTATTGCTAGGGCATCCGATTGAAAATAACAAAAACACCCTCGAGCACGCATTTCACTGTTTTCCTTCGACCATATTTTGTCCGTAGAAGGGTTTTAGCGGCAATGTTTTTAATGAGGCACCGGACATACGGCATCTAAGGAGACTCAACAAGTATTCAAGATTTCTTTTGCAATCCACCTCTAATACCGGGGGGCATCCCCCCGGAAGGTCACCTACTTGGGAAAGCCAAGATACCGCAAATGGGACCTCGATAGGAAAAGTAATGTACCGGGCCAAACAGTCGAACGAACCGTGCCTATATAGAACAAACAAGCTATTGACACCAAAAGCATGCATACTTGTACCAAGTAATCGAAGAACACTTTTCATCAAAGCATTTAACGCTTCAAAAGAAACTCAACGTTTTAGCGAAAAGGAATCCTCTGTCAAATATATCCCAAAAACTTGGAGACTGGCGTCACCAATTCGACACCTGAACGACCCCTAGGTCGAAACTCCAAACTCATAAGGCCTTAATGAGGCAACATCAAGATCATAAAACGGCTCCAAAATTGAAGGTGTCCCGAACACTCGGAGACTGAAGCCAAAATCTCAAAAATCGCATGAATCAGGATCTGAATCGCAAAAATCGTAAGCCCTCAATGAGGCAATACCAAGTTTACAAGTAATGGCTCCCGATTCAAGAAACCCTTGATTACTCGAGGATTGCCATCAAGTGCCACCTCCATCGACTTATCAAAACTTGAGGTCATAAGGCCACATGCGGGCAGCCTCGGTCTTGTAAGACCTACATAAGGCAACAACAATACCTGTAAGACCTCAAGCAAGGAATAAACAATACTTATACCAAGTATCTAATACTGTAAGACCTTAAAGGCATGTAAAACATGTAAGACCTCACTAATGGCATAAACCTTATCTCAAAGTGTCGTCTATATATCGAACATATAAGACCCCTAAAAAGGCATACCCTCGATATAGATGCTAAAACTACTTCAATCGGGACTTAAAGGCTCCGGCCGAATACAAATGACTCTGGTCACAAGGTTGTACCAGCAAAACGAACGCGACTCGGGGATGCCCGAACGTTGCTACAAAATCACAAGCCTTCAATTACTTCGAATCTATTTCAAAAAGAATCGGATAAAAAGGCCACCCTCGACATAGGCAAAAGAGCTTCAACCATGTCAGCTCTAGATCACAGGCATCGAAATACTCAGCCTCCGATCCAAACCTCTCAAAGTGCTCGATCATCGCCATATAACGACTCATAATTGAGGTTCTTCCCGAACCGTCGAAGAGTCAGGAAAAAATTATTTCAAAAAGTCCTTAACTAGGGAGAACCAAAGTCTATAAAAGGTCGCTTAGACCAAAGGCGTAGAGCCATTGTTGCTAGCCCACATAATTTATCGCTTCGACCCATGTCGTAAGAGCCATTGTTTCCAACCCACATAATAAGTCACTTCGACCCAAGGCGTAAGAGCCATTGTCACCAGCCCACTTAAATCCTTAAACTTGAGGGTCGAATGAGCTCGAGTACAAACCCGACTTGGAGACTAAACCCAAAATAGTTAACTAAATATGCCTAAGGCAAAGGCGTAAGAGCCATTGTCACCAACCCACTCAAATCCTAAAACATGAGGGTCGAATGAGCTCGAATTGAAACCCGACTCGGAGACTGAACCTAAAATAGTTAACTAAATATGCCCAAGGGCAAGGCGTAAGAGCCTTTGTCGCCATCCCACATAAAAGGTCACTTCAATCCAAGGCACAAGGGCCATTGTCTCCAACCCACATATAAGGTCGCTTCGACCAAACACGTAAGAGCCTAAGGGCCAACTCAAAATTTTAAAACTTGAGGGTCAAATGAACACAAGTCGAAATCCGACTCGGAGACTGAGCCCAAACTAATAAAAATGCTTAAGAGCAAAAGCATAGGAACTCATATGCCAGCTTACACTAAAAGGGCGTACCGACCCAATACGTACGAGTCACTGTCACCAGCGCTAAGATCAAAAGTTGTGCCGGTCGTATACATAAAAGCCAGGTCGCCCGATAATAGCAAAGCCCGAGGGTCTAACCCGAGGTCTGGGACCTTGGGTCGAAAGTCAAAATACATTACATAGTATTTTCGAAAAAAAAGGGAAAAAACAAGAAGGAGAGTATTTATAGAAGCCCCGTGTGCACGTTGAAGGAGGACAAGAGGTAGCTAACTGCCATAATCAATGCAGAGGACTTCAAGGGCTACGTGTGCATCATCTTTTGGCACCATATGACTGTCGTAGTTACAAAAGTATCAGAGAGGGAAAAGTTTCAAGGTCGTTTCTTATCACTGTCACTCTAAGAAACGCGGAGACTACCTGTATACAGTAAAATCGGAGGGTACAATTCCTCGTCATCGAGGCACCTCAGATGATCATCTCAAAGGCTTGAGGCTACAAGTCTACGGTCGAGTTACCTCTCTCGAGGTTCGTCGACACTCGTCCTCGGGGCAATGCGGACCAGTGGCTATATTGGAAAAGAGGGGAGTTCCTAAAGGGTGCAGCTAAAGCCGACAAAGTCTGTCAGGCTAGTCTGAGCCCGCAACATGACGTCGGCTAGCTGTCTCATCTCCATATCTTTGTAATAAATGCTTTTGTACTACGGGAGGATCAGCGGGTCCTTACCACATTGTAAGGATTGATTACTCCATATTAAATAAACAAGAACATTCTTTATGCTTGCTAACATACTCTCTTGAGATTATTGCTTCCATTTATTATCTTTGTTATTGTTCATCATTTATTGCTTATCATTTGCTATAAAGAGCCTTCATTGATTTTATTGTAACTGTTAGTTGTACTTCGACCATCTTCGATAGCTTCCAGCCGAGCTTCGGAATCGACCTCGAGGCCTCCGAATCGACAAGCTCGAGGCCCCAATAATTAACCCATCTGATTGGTTATCAACTTATCCTTAACTCGCATTTCATTTCTAAGTCTCACATACATAGCATCAACCGCTTAATAACTAGCATAAAAATAGATCACGTATTTTTAGTGTCTCATAATCAAATTTAATTGTTATTACCATTTTCATGGTAAACAACTCTGCTATTAGTATAGGATCTTACATCGACGTGTTGAGAATCACGTGAGACCACGTCCTCGGAGATCGGTTCTGGCGCATTCTCATGGTTTCGTGGTGGTACGCTAGCACCTGGAACATTTACGCCATTTTCTCCGTGGTTCTCAAGATTGTTGTTTAATGAGTCGGACATTCTGACATGAAATCAAAGATCTTGGACAAGAAAAAGCGTGAAAGATAACTTGAGTTATGTAGTTAAACCAGAAAGAAAATAATCACTATTATTTTTAGCCCATGGTGGGTGCTAAACTCTTTACCGTAAAATGGTAATAACAATTAAATTTGATTGAATGGTTCTAAAAATACGTGATCTTTTTTTATGCTAGTTGTTAGGTGGTAGATACTATGTGAAAGACTTAGAAATGACATAAGAGCTTAAGAACGATGTGTTAATCAAACCGAATTGCTGCCAATCGGTGCCTCAAGCTTGCCTATTCGAGGGCCTCGGGGTTGAGTCTAAAGCTCGGTTGGGAGCTATCGAATGCGGTCGATGGCGAATAATAGTTATAAATAGATCAAGGGCGGCTCTTTACAGCCAATAAGAAGCAATAAATGATGAACAACGAATAGAATCACAATAAATACGAGCAATAAATTAAGTAATAAGATCAAGACAATATGTTAGAGAGCAGAGAGAATGTTCTAGTATATTTAGTATGGAGTAATAGATGTTTACAAAATGACAAGGATCCCCTTTATATAAGAGAGGGAATCCTAACATAGTACAAGTGAATTTATTAAAAAGATATGGAGATGGGATATCTAACTAATGCGACGATACAATCTTAGTCTAGCCTGATATATTTTGTTGGCTCTAGCTTCATACCTTGGGAACTCCCCATTTTGTTCCCATAACCGTCGATCCCATACTGGCCCGATGTCGAGCGTCGATGGCCCTCGAGGGATGAAATTCGACCGTGATTTCGAGCTTTCAAGACGTTATAACGATGGAAAATTGGACCCTCTGATTTTACCGTCTACAGAGATGACCCAATAATGGATGGATAAAAGTCACAAACTATGATATGGGATTAGGCCATTAGTCTTAAGAAGACAAGTAATGAAGGAGCGTTAAAATACATAGATTTATACATATAGGATGTGTAACTAGAGTAACGTGGATTTTGTAGCATACCTCAGTAACTATAAATTGAAGTAAGAGTTATGATATAGTATGACCTACCTGGATGCAGTAAAGTCATACGGATGGATAAACAGATCTATGAAATAAGGTATAGCAATATTCATAAGTTCAACACAATACCGAGCGAAAAATTTCAGTATACCTATAAATGTCCAGAGGGACATCTTATCAAGCTCTGTATATGCTTACAAAATAAGGCCTAGAGATGGGTGAGATGTCTAGAGGTACATCCCATATTTTCGTACGTTGAAGTAAGCCATAAGTAAATTGATATAAGCTCGAAAATAAGATTGTACATCCTGCATTTTCATACGTTAAAGTTTCTTCGTAAGTTAACCGACGTAAGCTCGAGAATGAGATTATTTTGAGATTATAAGAATTACTCAATTTCAAACAAGTGATAAATAAATTCGTGAAGGTGAGAGGGTAAGCAAATCAAAGAAAATGACTTTCGTCGAAGTTGGGAAATTTAGGATAAAATATGGTCCAAGCTACAATACCTGGTAATTATGGACTAGTGTCATACAAGGTAATACACAACCATGACAGTTAGGTGTATAAGGTGTGCTAAAAATGATTAATATTTTATGTAATTTGAGATAATTTTTAATTATATGAATAATTGGGTTACTTAATTATTTTGATGGTATGACTAACTATGAAATTAAAGTCTTTGGATAATGTTTAAGGGCCCCAACGAGGAAGCTATGAACCTCGGTTAAATATGACTCTTAAGTCATAAAGTAATGTGGCATCTTTAGAGAATTATATGGATTAGTCATCTTATCTAGTGGGTCCAACCTAAAGGTTTAATAACCTTTATAATTCACAATTGAATTGCTCATCTCTTAAGAATAAGCTTCAACAAGGATAAACTTTGCAATAGTAACATTATCAATTGTTCATCTCTTGTGAAAAAGCTTCAGCGAGGATAAAATTTGCAATGGCAATGTTATTGCTTAAAGAATTTCATATGAATACTATTTAATACAATTGCAATGTGGTATTTGTGATTCTAAGGGAGTACGATGCAATCTTACTCAAGTGTATCATACGGATCCTTACCTATTTCGATCTTGTCGTTGCGTATTTTGTCGCGATTGGCGTGTGTTAGAATGATTTTCAAGAGAATCAGTTCATGTATGTTAAGGCTATCCCATCTTTCTTGTAGGCATGATCCAAATGATAGAAACAAAACGACCAAATGCACAACTTTCATGATGACTCTACTCATAGAAGTATTAGAGGTGCCTATATTCTTGAATTCCTATGTGTGTTATTATTACATCATATGTTCATGGGTCTCAGAAAGATTCATAAATTGAAAAAAGTTTACTTCATGATATTACTCAAAGGAATAATCGTCTTATGGAATTCCGAAATATTTTATTGGCGTACTTCTCATGCATTGCATTCATTTATACATGTACATTGACCCATGACAAGATGGTGTTATGTACGCGTATATATGTATGTGTGTGTATATATATATATGGGATATGGGAGAAGGTTACAGCGTTATATACGTACCACTACCTGATCAGCTGGTATACGTTGATGATTTTGCCCACAATGGCCAAGATAATATGATAAGTTGCCCTCAGAGGCTTGATGATGGTGTGAACACACGTACCTATATACAACATGACATTCATACACATATGCATGACAATATAAGTATTTCATGATTTACAGTGTTATCCAGACTTACAGGTTGAGTCATTTACTCCATGTTTCTAGCATGTCTTTTATATACTTATTTATGTGCCTTACATAGTCGGTACATTATTTGTACTGAGGTCCTTTTGTTGGGGACGCTGCATTCATGCCTGAAGGTATAGACAATCCATTTTATGAGACCTCATAGTATACGATGTTATCTTTCGGTGAAGGATCGGTAAGACTCCACCTCATTCGGAGTGCAACCAAGTCTATGAGCTATCATGTCAGAATTTTTGTACAGACTTATGGGTAAGCCGGTACCCTGTCCCATCTGATATCAAATACTTTTAGAGGCTTTGTAAGCAGATGTTCATTTTGTACAGTATGTCAGAGGCCTTGACGACCCATATATATTCATGTTTTAAGAAAGATTGTTCATTGATACAATGCTTTCCCACTTATAGTTATACATTACGAGTTGCGACCATGTTATCCTAGTTAACAATGATAGTACGATAAGAAAGATATGTTATATTGGTATTTGGTTGAGTAAGGTACTGGGTGCCTGTTATGACCCTTCGGTTCGGGTCGTGACAATAGATTTGGCAAGATAAGTACAGGTCCAAAACTGGAGAGTTTAGTTTGATGGGGAAGCTGCTGTTCGAGCATGGATAAGGAGATTAATGGATTCAATCCGAAATTTACAAATGGTGAATAAAATTATGCCAAAAGAAGATGACCAAACATGCAATACAAGAAGACTACACATGGGACTCAATTGTGATGACTTCGCATCACTAGTTTTTAAAACTCTTTTTCTTATCTTATTTAGAATGCATCTTGTACTATCATTGTTGAATTCCTTGCTCAACTTTTATAATAGGGTCTATATAATTGTCAAAGTTTATGCCTTTCATTTTATAAGACCTTCTGACATTTGTTTCCTACATTTTTAGATATATAAAAGCTAGCTTTAGGCACTCTGCCAACAGGATTACTAAAAAAAATAAAAAAAATAATGACGGAGAAGATGAGATGAAAACACTTACTAGATGAAGGAGTTACACAATATACTACCTAGAATGAATTATCAATCCAATGTTGTTACATCGCGCGTTTCTCGTACGTAAAATTTTCGTCTTTCAGTTAATTGACATAGATTCGGGGATGAGATTATCTTGAGGATAGCATATATATGCTATTTATAACAAGAGATATGTAAGTGCCACGAAAGATAAAGGGTGCACAAATTAAAGAAAATGAGTTTTGTTGAAGGTTGTCGATTTGGGATAAAATACGGTCCGAGTTATAATACCTGATATTTATAGACTAGTACCATACACGGTACTATATGACCGTGAAAGTATGATGTATAAATTATATTAAAAATAAGTAAAATTTTATGTAATGACAATTCTTAATTATGCGGGTAATTGGTTAATTACTGGGTATCAGGACATTACCTAATTAACTAATAAGTGGATAAAGATTAAAATCTCCCCCCCCCCACATCCCCACATGGCAGCAAGCCACATCCTAAAGAAATGACTCTTAGTTATTTCTTATTAGGTGGCATAATGTGTTAGTTACACATTCATTTCATTCCAATATTTTTCATATCAAAGACACTAACGTTGCCCAGTCTGATAAGTTTTCAATTTCTCATTTTCAAACACTTCAAATCAGATTCTAAACCTTACATTAAGCAACGTAATTCTTACAAGTTTCAACAATTTCAACGAGTTGCAACGTAAGATTTTGCGGTTCTAGGGAGTACGGTGCTACCTTTTCCAGGAACATCGTACAGATTTCTTCCTACTCTAGATATATTAAGGCTATCCCTTCTTTCTTTTTAGCATGATCCAAATGATACAAAAGAAATGAGCAAACGCACAGCTTTCATAAATGACTCTATTAATAGAAATACTAGGGGTCTCTATGTTCTTGATTCCCCATGTGACATATTATTATATCTTCTGTTCATGTGTCTCAGAATAGTACGCAGTTATAAAGTTTATCCAAAAGGAATATTGAGATTATTAATATATTTTCATGCATTTATACATGTACATCGACCCATGAACAGATGTCATTATATACGCGTATTTATATGTATATATATGTATATAGGATTTGCGAAAAGGTTACAGCGTTATATACGCACCACCACCTGATGAGTTGGTATATGTTGATAATGTTACTCACAGTGGCCGAGACGATATGATGGGATATCCTCAGAGGCTTAATGATGTTATGTACACCTATAACTATGCATGACACAACATTTATATGCACGTACATGATACTATAAATGTTGCAGAATTTACAAAGTTTTCAAACTTACATGTGGATTTATTTATTCTATGTTTCATCTATATCTTTTATGTACTAATTTTCATGCCTTACATACTTAGTACATTATTCGTACTAATGCCCTATTTTCCGAGGCTTGCGTTTCAAACCCGCAGGTGCAGGTAGGCAAGTTGACGGTCCCCCTTCTTAGGATACTTGATCAGCGAGAGTTGGCGTGCTCCACTTGATCCAGAGTTGCTTTTGATTTTGGTACGATATACTTGTATACATATATAGGTCTGATGTGGCTCAGCCCCGTCTTTATACAATTGCATTTCTATTATAGGTTTGTACACAGTTATGTGTAGTTATCTATAGCAGCCTTATCGGCTCGCCCTACGTATTCCGCACATATATGTCTTTTGGACAGGTTTTCCCTACGCACGTTATTCTCAAAATTCAGCAGATGTTATTCATGTTTATATCTTAGTATCATGCTTATGGGTGTTCGACAGGTAGGACTAGGGACTCGTCGCGACCCATCATTTTGGGTCGTGATAAATGTACCACCAATTTCTTACCCAAATTCATTAGATCCGAAAACCCCCCAAGTTTTTTTATTTCTTCTTCGTAAATGATAAATCAAAAGAATGAAGCTTTGAGATGAATGGAAAAGAAGTGAGACGACCTCTATGTGTTGAATTCAAGCAAAACAAGCTGTAGTGGAGGAATCAGTCGTGGAAATAAGGATTGGGACGGTAGCTGAGGCTAGAAGGGATGAGATTTTTTTTAAAATCTGGTAATATTAGATTTATATAGGCTTGGGACAAAGTGTAATAAATGAAACTTTAGGGATAAAGGGTTAACTTTCCTCCTTCACTTTATAATCCCAATTAAGCATGATCCTACAATAATTAAAACGTGAATGTCACTTGGCCAATTCAAGTTTGAAAAGAGGTCCTTTCGCCAATAACCCTGAGAGTGTTTATAGAAAAATTCACATTAATACTGTTTATTGGTTCATTATATAGACCTGACAATTCGATCTATTATATATAAAACAATATACCAAGACACGCAGAGAATAAATAAATTTTATTTTATCTTAAATGAAATGATATAATTGTATACGGTGAAATCGAAGGAGTCTATTTCTCGCCACTAAGGTGCGCTTGAGGAGCCATAGCAGTATCTCGAGGCTGCAGGACTACGATCAAGCTCCCTCCCCCGAGGTTCGCCCGCGACCCAACAAAGGTTCCGAGGGTAGGTAATTCCCGAGGCGAGCAGCCGGCATCAGTAGATTCTAGCATAGTGCCTAGCTGTCTTATCCCCGTATCTTTATATTTAATTCACACTATACTATATTGTATTCCCTCTCATATATAAAGGGGGTCGATACCACTTTGTAAGGGGCTGAGATTGTGTCACACCTGCTTTTTACGCACCCCGAAGGTAGTGTAAGGGAGTTTTTCCAATTTAATTGACATTATTCGAAATGGAATTATTTATTTATTTTTATTCAGAGTCACCACTTGGGATGGTTTGTTTTCTTGTGTCCCAAGTCACTGATTTATTTTAAAATCGCAAATCGAGAAAAATTCGACTTTCATCAACTGGGCCAGCATTAGGTCCAATTCTCAGAACCAAACATTTGTGCATCATCATTTAAATGCAAATAAGCTAAGACTATACGAAAACATGAAATTGAACTAACATTTTATTTCTGAATTTTAACTATTTAACACAAATTAACTAGCAAAACTTCCAATTTTATCTCTCATGCATTTTTGGGTCAAATCTGTTATGAGAAAAGTCCAGCAGCAACAAACGAGCTACTGGGCTCAAAAGACAAGCCCAAGTATCAAAGGCATACCATCCTCCCTAGTAAATGACCTCAAAATCCAAGGATCCATGAACCTAAGCCTTGTAAAATCGAGATTAGGTTCAGGACTCAATGTCGAGTCCCGACCCAACACAGAAGCTTTAACAGGCTATTAGCTCACCTTACACTAAAACAAACATTCTAATCTTTAATTGCATCGATAACCAAACCAAACAGATGTTCATGCCTGCATTCAATTTCTAAGCTAATCTCACAAATGAACGTATGAAACTTAAACTCACTTAAGCCATTTAAATAACAATTTCAATGAAGTAAAATATTACAGGGCTTTCCAAATAGCAGAATACAACCCTGAATAAAACTCTAACATGACAATTTCTGGTTTCAAACCTTAGGAACATTAACTTGACAAATTCACACAACCTTCCACAACAACATTGGTTTGAACAGACCAAAACAAATCTGAAGCAAGCTTAAATCTACTGAACTTCTTACTGCACTGATTCTCAAGCACCCAATACATGATCAGAAAATATTCAATTCTTTTAAACTAAACAAATAAAAGGAAATATTTTCTCAATGCTACAATAGAGTTTAAAACTACAATAGGCAAGAACTAAATGGCTAATATGAACACATGCATATTGATTTTCAACCAAATGAGCTTAATTGCATTTTTTTCAACAAAACTTCATGTTTTCCATACACAAAATCTCTTTTACAACTTCACTTGCCATTCAGTTGTTCACAAGAAAATACCTGGAAATAAAAAAGGAAACGAAGAAGTGAAGAATCAGCAAGAGAGCAGCAGAAGAATTTACTTAGAGTCAACAACAAAACAATGCATAAACCAGCAACTCAAGCCTCAAATCCTTGACCCCATTCCAACATTCAAAACCCCAGATGTATTATTTCTACTGAACCTTTTAAATTCTGACTTATCCCAGGAAATCAAAACTTGAAATCAAGTAGAAACTCAAATAATTTTCAGTACTCTTTTTTTTAAAAGAAAGAAATCAACCATGTTTAAATTTCTTAGGATTTTTGTCTTTAATTTCTGACTTGTGAATGAACAAAAGAGTGCCTTTATAGGCAAGCTTTTAGGACAACAAGAAGGAATTCAGTTTTGCACTTTTATCCTTTTGAAATTTTCATTTTTGCTCAAGTACCCTTAGTTTAAAATTAGTATTTTCAGTCTAGTCCCAATCCCAGCTTCTAGGAAGCTTCCCTATTCAGTTAGGAGAGATTCCCCTACTTAAAAATCCTAGGCTACCCCTTAATACCTTGGAAATTACTTCAAAAATCTAAATGGGTCAAATTGACCCAATAACTTAAATCAATTGGAACGGGCTGCACTTTAAAAATGGGTCAGCAACAACTCAAAGCCAAAATAACAAAATTGTCCAACTAAAATCTGTAGGCTTATGGGAAACAGAAGAACACAAATACTGAAATTATTTCAACAATTAAAATCTGAACTAAGTAACTGATTAATAAACACAAACAGGCATATAATTAACTAGGTTATTAAATCTAAATAAACCTAATTAAACTAATCTATGAGACTAAAATAAAAAATAGAAAAATCAAAAGTTTAAACATGCCACTAAAAAAACAACCAAAAATCAGAGAAGGATGTAAGGATGTGAAACGAACAGAAATCAATTTAAGCTCAGACAATTGGTCGAGTTATCAGCCAGAGTAGTCAAAGAAAACTAACTAAAGAAAGGGGGAGGAGAAGAAGAATAAGACAGTGAAAAAAAGAAGGGACAAAGGGATGAAGGAAACTTACCAAACCAGAAATCAAAACCTATTGGAGACAATGATTTAACGAGACTAATGTTAAACATTTTTTCTTTGTCAAGAACAACTGAACAATATTTGTTCTTGTCGAATCATAACTTCAAACTTGCGAGAAACAAGAGCTAATATTCATTCATGCCACTGGGTTCAGTGGAAATGGATTTTGGACTTTTGGGGTTCGACTTAGATTTACGATTCGAATGGCTTCAGGAAGATTCGAGGGAAAACAATTAGAGATTTAGGATGGGGAGGTGAAGAGGAGTCTGTGGTGTGGATTTGGGGTGGTTTGGAGGTGGTGCCTCCAACTTGAGGCGGTGGAAATTAAGGCGGCGCTAGGGTTCATGGTCTGAAGAAGGAGATGGGGTGAGAGACGGAGAGTGAGAGAATTGGTTTGAGGGGGGGTGGTCTCAATTCCGACACTTATATGTGATAGATCAGCCAGTTCCGGACCGTTGGATTGATGAGATCCAACGACTGAGTTCCATTTGAAGTAATACGGGGTCGTTTGGGCTTACAACGGGATTGGACCGGGTAACAGACAAGTTTGGTCTAGCTTAAGCGGGTTTCAGGTATTAAATCAATTTGGGCTTGGGAAATTTAAGGATTTGGCCCAAAATTCGATTCTTTTCACTTATTTTCTTTTTCCCTTTTATTTTAAAAATTCTTTTTCTTTTCAAAATTAAAAATGAAAAATATAAAGTAATTCCTAACACAAATTATCCTATCAAATTATATTAATTAACTAAAAATAGCAATTAACACAAATAATTAAATACTAACATAAAAGAAAACTACCAAAATTCGAAGCTAAAAATCAAAAAATGCAAAATAAGTTATTTTTTGTGATTTTTCCATTTTTGTAAAACAACTAATTTACTAATTAATCTAAAAAATGTATAATTAAATCCTAAATGCAAATGCAATGTATTTTTGTATTTTTTATGAATTAGCTAAAATTAAACATGCACGCAAGGAATGCAAATAATTAAAAGAATTCTACCATAATTCCTAAAAATAACAAATAATTTAAGGAAAAATCTAATTTTGGGAATTCTTTAGGAGTAATTCATTTGAGGCAAAAATTACGTGCTCACAGCTACCCCTCTTTGCTCAGAGACACGAACGGTTTTCGGGCAAAGATAGAATGAGCAATTATGAGGGATTTTTGCCCGTTTGACACTCCATGAGAAGCATTTTTTGAAAAGAGTCTGACCGAACCTTGCTTCAAAGGTTGCCTATATATTCTTGGCTATAAAGGAATCAGGTCAGTGTAGTTCTAGAAGTTTTGGTAGCTGGGACTACCGGGAAGTTGTGATTTCACTGTTGTTGTTGCTGCTACTGCTTGCTGAACTCCTTATTACACCAAAATGGAAAATAAAAAGCTAAACTAGCTAAATCTATAACCTACGAGTTACAAGATTCCTATCTATAAATATCTTAAAGCTTGATCTTGAGTCTTAGATGGTTCTTGCTGTGGACTCCGATCTGAATCTTGATGCTCGTTAGCTGTAGGTGGTGGTTCTTTCTTTAGCTTTGGATCAAGGCGGGACATGCGAAGCTTGTGACTTCAATCATATCTTGAGCAGTCCGCATCTTTCTCCGCTTGAACCTTTTGAATTCACTTCTTTTGTTCTTTTTCTTCTTTTCTTTATTCTGGATTGAGACTCATTCTTTTGGTCATCTCGAATCCTGTGCCACGAGGTCAAACCTGCTCAGACACTAAAACAAACAAACGAATGAATTCTATTTGTTTTATTTAGAAAGCGATAAAATAAGGATTGTGTGTCTTTAGGAGGAAGAGATTAGGGAATGGAGCCCTATATCTAAAATTCTCAACTAGGGAATGGAGCCCTATATCTAAAATTCTCAACTAGGGAATGGAGGGCCTATGTTGGCAAAAAAGGCGACTAGGGGAATGGAGTTCCTATGTCTAAAATTCTCAACTCAGGGATTGGAGCCCTAAATTTGGCAAGAAGTCAACTAGGGAATTGAGGACCTATGTCTAAAATCGCAACTCAGGGATTGGAGCCCTAATGTTGGTAAAAAGGCGACTAGGGAATGGAGGCCCTATGTCTAAAAATCTCAACTTAGGTATTGGAGCCCTAGTGTTGGCAAAAAGGCGACTAGGAAATGAAGGCCCTATGTCTAAAATCTCAACTTAGGGATTGGAGCCCTAATGTTGGCAAAAAGGGAGATTAGGGAATGAAGGCCCTATGTCTAAAAATCTCAACTCAGGGATTGGAGCCCTCATGTTGGCAAAGAAAAGGCGACTAGGGAATGGAGGCCCTATGTCTAAAAATCCCAACTCAGGGATTGGAGACCTAATGTTGGCAAAAAAGGCGACTAGGGAATGGATGACCTATGTCTTAAAATCTCAACTCAGGGATTGAAGCCCTAATGTTAGCAAAAAAAGCCAACTAGGGAATGGAGACCCTATGTCTGAAATCTCAACTTAGGGATTGGAGCCCTAATGTTGGCAAAACAAAGGCGACTAGGGAATGGAGGCCCTATGTATAAAAATCCTAACTCAGGGATTGGAGCCCTAGTGTTGGCAAAAAAAAAGGCGACTAGAGAATGGGGGCCTTTTGTCTGAAAATCTCAACTCAGGGATTGGAGCCCTAATGTTGGCAAAAAAGGCACTAAGGAATAGAGGCCCTATGTCTAAAAAATCTCAACTAGGGGTTGGAGCCCTATGTTGGCAAAAAGCGACAAGGGAATGTAGGCCCTATGTCTAAAAATCTTGACTGGGGATCGGAGCCCTATGTTGGCAAAAAGGCGACTAGGGAACGGAGGCCCTATGTCTAAAAATATCAACTAGGGATTTGAGCCCTATGTTGGAATAAAGGCGACTAGGGAATGGAGGCTCTATGTCTAAAAATTCTCAACTAGGGATTGGAGCCCTATGTTGGTGAAATGATATTAGGGAATGGAGGCCCTATGTCTAAAAATAATCTCAACTAGGGATTGGAGCCCTATGTTAGAAAAGCGTAAAAGATTGAGATTGAGGATTCTGAACTTCTATTTTTTGGATTTTATTCTTATCTCTCTTTTTTTTAATTTCCTTTTCCTTTATTCTTTTTTTTTTATTTCACGGAATGAGTAAATGCTGGAAAAAACTTGGAGGGGACTTCCCTTTTTATGGATTGTTGCTACAAAGCTGTTTCTAGCACTTGTGCACTTCTTTTCCTTTTTTACCAATTTGGGGGGGGGGGTTGTTTGAGTTCATCTTATTTTTCATAGGATCTTTTTTATGTAGTTGTGGAATTAAATGCTTTTTCATGATTATCTGTAGCTAACGAAATTAACCTTGAAATTTCGGGGGGGGGTTGTTTGAGTTCATCTTATTTTTCATAGGATCTTTTTTATGTAGTTGTGGAATTAAATGCTTTTTCATGATTATCTGTAGCTAACGAAATTAACCTTGAAATTTCTTTTACTTTTTCAAGTGTGTATTCTAAGTATTTAATATCTTTAGTTTTTTGATATTCTTCTATATTTTTTTCTAATATTATTTTTGACATATTTATATGTTTTAGAATTTCTAACCAGTACTTAAAATATTTGTAACTATCAATTTTTGATTTGTTCATATTAATACTGAGATGTATACCTGTTGATACATATATCCATGGTTTCTATATTTCTCAGTGTTATTTCTTTTCTGTGTTGATAACTTTCAAGTTTATCTTCATAAAATTCAATTTCATTTTCTATAGTTAATAAAGCTTTATTACGTAATTTATTATATCTAATAATATCTTTGCAGGTTTTAATATTGTATTTAACACAATCTATTTTTCTATTTATGTTACTGAGGTTTTTAAGAAGTTTCCATTTCTGGGTATTATAGAATCTTATATAATGAAAAGTGTTATGTTTCATTTATAAAAAGATTTTATTAACTTGATATGTGATCATTAGTCTGAATATAAATCTAGTTCATATAGATCTAATATATCTATTTCATGTGATACAATTAGTTCCGTAAATGCTTGTTCCATTACATATATTATTTCAAAAATAACTAAAATATCGTAAATTTTTCTTTTAACATCGTTATTAAGTCTCTTAAAGATATATAACATAAGTATTTTGTAGTCAATATTTTCTTCTAATAAATACGTGTGGTTGTTCATTTAGATTTATTATTTATCCTTATCATGTGTTTACTAAACATATTCCCTCTAACCTCTTTGTTTATCATAGAGTTTATCATATTTTAATAAGTTATACTGAACAATCTTTTCTGGTCACTACCATGTTTTTCATGCTTCAATCATTTACCCTAACAGCGCCTCAACTCTGTGTACTCCCCTAAACGGCTTCCTTGCCTACTGGTTTCCACTTTAGGATGGCATAGTCTGGGCTTAACTACTCTCAGCATTATTAGACAGGCAAACTTTCTCAAGATGTTCTTTATAACAGTACTATAACATGATAAACAATTATGATTTTTAAGAGATTATAAGGAATATAAGAGTTTAGTTAAACATGATTATAAATAAACTTACCTGGTTTTGTAACTCGTTTGAATGCTCCATAGCTGTTTTAGATACTTGTAATTAACTCAGATATTTCTTACAAGAGAGAATATTAGAGAGAGAAGGTAAGGGTGAGGATGTCTTCCTTCCTCGGATTTACATTCTATATAAAGAAAATTAAAACGACTCTTACTGTTTACAAATGACTCCTACTATTCATGAACGACCTTTACTGTTCATGATTATGACATATACTATTTACTTTATGACTCTTACTATTCATGAACGACCTTTACTGTTCATGATTATGACATATACTATTTACTTTATGACTCTTACTATTCATGAACGACCTTTACTGTTCATGAATGCGACTAGTACTATTTACTTTACATTATATGTTTCCAGTAGCTGTCTTCTTCTTTTGTCTTCTTGTTGATACCTTCATTCTAGTTGGACTTCTGGTACATAGTTATCATCTCCGTTGCACTTTGAACATATGTGGTCTGGATATTTGTGTCCTACTAGTTTGCAGTATCTTGTTAATAACTCGTTTGAAATAAATTCTTTTTTCAATGCTCTGGTAGTTGGTTGCATTTCTGGTTTTAATAATGATAAAATCCATTTCTGGACTTCATCCATATCTCCTTGTCGTAGTTCCTTCGAGTTGGCATATATCATCAATTGGTCTCTGGAATAGTAGCTCCAGATAGCATTTCCTTGTAGATAATTGTTAGCTAGTTCTTGAATAATAGTTGCTATACCAATTATTCTTTTATTAGCATAGAAACTTGGTATCTCCATTTTCTGTATCTCCGGTTGTTTCTCTATCTCTTCCGGTATTATCATATCTCGTGTTAGTCCTATTTTTATCACCTGTATTATGGGTTTTATTTCATCATATAGTATTTCCGCTGGTGCTGTATAGAATTTGATGAAGAATAGGTTGCCTTTTGTAATTCTCTTGAAGGTGACAAATGCTTTGTATAGCTCTGGTATTCCAATTATTTCTTCTCCGTCATGGGTATATACTGTGCTAAGTAGTCCGTAGTTGTAACATGTTTTTACTAGGTTTGCTTTTGTTTTTGGCTGGGCTATAAGCCTATTATATCCCTGTAGTTTTTGGGTTACATAATCTTGTGTTGGATCTGTAGTAGTTGTTGATCTAGGGTTTAGGTTCAGAAATGTCTGGATTTTATATATATTCTCAATATATGTTTGAGTAATATGGTTATATACCTTTTTGTTGTGGTGTAGGCTATTAGCATAGGTTGAAGTTTGTGGGGCTATAACTATTGCTTCTCTTGGCTTTTTTGATGTAAATGGCTTATCAAATACGGTATTTAGGTTTACATTGATATGTGGCTTTTTGCTAACTTGTTTGCTTGTACCTGCAGCTGTATATAAAGCAACTGTGTTATGGGTTTTTTGGAGTTTCCCAACGTCTCCTTCTACCTCTGGAAGTTTAGAGTCTTCCGATCGACTTAGCTCCGCATTTTTATAGTCATGCTGCTGACTTTCTAGCTGTTGTAATCTTTTTCCCATACTCTCCATCTGTAAGGATAGAGTAGTAAGGATTGTAAATATGTCTTTTGATTCTTGGCTTTCATCTGTTTGGGTACCTTTGTCTTGATAGGTAGTCTGCAATAACATTCTTGTCAGTCCGTATTACTTCAATTGTAAATGTAAAATTTTGTATATTTAATACAAGTCTCCTTATTTCCTTTGTAGTTACTGAATCCTGTACTTTCCGAGTTATCCACCATTTTACTTGTGTATTATCTGTTCTTACTATAAATTTGTTATAAACAATATATGGCTCAAATGCTAACAAACATTTATATAATCCAAATAGTTCTTTCCTATTTATTTCCCATTTTAATTGTGGTTCCGTGTATGATCCGGAATAATATCTACAATGGTGTTCAATTTTTTCATTATCATATTTATATTTTAGAACTCCTCCGTAGCTGTGATCACTAGAATCAGTTTCTACAATATATGTAAATTGTTTCTTTTCATCTGGAAAATATAGTTTTGGTAATTTTTTACACATATTTTTTATCTTCTGTATATGTATTTTATCTTTTTCGTCAAAATGATATTCTATGTCCTTTTTTAATTTTTTCTGTAATGGTTTTAAGTTTTCTGCTAATTTAGGAATATATTCTCTTACTTGGTTAACCAATCCTAAAAATGATTGTAACTTCTTTTTTGTATCAAGTGTTTCATTCAAGTTAATTATTTTTTGTACTACATGGGTTTGCATTTTTATTCCGTTTTTATCTATTTGTATACCTAAAAATTCTATTTGATTTTTCATTACTTCTGCTTTCTTTTTACTTAAACTTATTCCTGATATTTCTACAATGTGTATGAATTTTTCTAGTAGTTTTATATGTTCGTTCTCTGTTCTAGAATATAGCAATATATCATCTATATATATTATACAATTTTCTAATTGGTTGAAGTAATTATCCATAAAATGTTGATACCTACCTGGTGCATTTTTATATCCAAAAGGTAATACGTTCCATTCGTAAAATCCTTGTGGTACTGTGAATGCTGTTAACTTTTTAGATTCATCTTCTAGTTTTAAATGGTAAAATCCTGATTTACAGTCAAATTTACTAAAATAGTTATATCCTTGTATTTGTCTAATTTTCAGTATTTTATTTGGTATCGGATAATTATATGTTTTTGTTTTTGCATTTAAGTTTCTATAATCTATAACCATACGGCTTTTTCCTCTTTTTTGTTCACTATGCTTATTTACTATAAATGCTGGGCTAGTATGTTTACTATTACTTTCTTGTATGTAGTTATTATCTAATAATTCTTTTATATGCATTTTAAATTCTGTTAAATCATTAAAATTGTATTTTAAAGGTTTTTGTGTTATTATGCTATTTTCATCTATTAGTTCAATCTTTATTTTTGTTTGATGTTTTTCCCATCCTTGGAGTGGATTATCATTATATAGTAATTCTAGTTTATCTTGTAGTGGTTTTATCTTATTTATTGAGAAAATGATTATCTCTATATTATGGTTACTTTGTATTACATTTTCTAATTTTTGGGTAATCTTTTCACTTCCTTTAATCCAGGGTGTTGTTTTTCTTACTTTATTATTTACTCTTTTTGCTCCTAATTTTTGTTTACACGGGGTAGTAAACCACCAATGTGTTTTTGTTATAATATGTGGGTATAATTTATCTAAAAATGGCATTCCTAATAATATATCTTTATTTGTGAATTCGTAACTATATATTTCTTCTATGGTTAATATTTTATCCCATATTTGTATTTTTATATTTCTTGCTTTATATGTTATCATACTTCCTTCATTATTAAATCCTGTTACTACTATGGGGGTTTTTAGCTTTTCCCATTTACTTTCTGGTAAACAATTATGTCTACACATATTAGCTTCTGCTCCTGTATCCACCATAGGTGTATAATATCTATTATAATATCCTTCTACTATTATTTTGGAAAGTATGTATATCTTTGGCATTATATCAAAGTTCTTTTTATTATTATTTTCTTATTTTCATAACTTATTGTTAATTGCCTATCTTCTAATTTATATGGTTTGACTTTTTCTAACCATTTTATCCCTAGTGTAATATTTTTATCTCCTTGATATATTTTAAAATTTATTAATATTGGTATTCCTCCAATAATTAATTCTTTTTCAGTTGTTTCTTCGTTTTTTCTTAACGCTTTTGGTAGTTCTGAATTTTGTTGTTCTATTGTTACTATCTCTTGTTCTGGTATTAGTTCTCTTATAACATAATTCTCTTCCTGCCCTGTATTTATTAGTATTAAATATTTTCTTTGGTCCATTATTCCTGTTATATAATAATGATGTGGGTTTATTTCTTCTATTTTTTGTTCTATTAATTTTTGTGGAGTGGTATAATTTATTCTTTTTGATGTACTTCTTGATGTACTTCTTGATGATGTTTCTGGCATTTCATTATTTATTCGTTTTGATGTGCTTAATCTTTCTTTTACTATTTCTAAATCTTCATCCATGTCTATTTCTGTATAACTGTAATCATTGTTGTCTATAACTGATACTATTCTTTCGAATGGATTTTCTATTTTTATTTTATTTATTTTATTTTTAGCTGTTATCTTATGTTTCGTTGTTAAGACATATAGATTTTTACATCTTGCTGTGAATATTTTACTTCCTGGTGCTAATTCTATTCCAGACATTTTCCAGTATAATACTAATGATTTATCTATATTTTTATCATCTACTGCTACTGAATAGTTAGCACTTACTATAAATTTAAATTTTTGGTATATTAAGTTACCTCTTACAGCACTTATTATACTCTTTTCTATAGGTTGTACAATCCTATCATCTGCCAAGTATATTTCTATAGGGGTATCTATTCCTTCCCTAAAACATGCTTTTATTAGGATCTCCGTTCCTCCTAAGTGTACATATTTTATTGGATTTTTTGCTTTTATATCTTGTATTTCTTTATTTAGTAGTCTTTTATTTAAAATTGGTATTTGTGCTTTACCTTTGATGTATTTACAATCTATTATATGTTCTCTTTGGCTTACTACATAGTATTCTTCTTTTTGTCTTTTAAACCAATTCTTTATTGTTGGTACTTCTAATATTTTGTCTATACTTAGATCCAATTCTTTTCCTTTTATTTGTTCAAATATATTAGCGTCAAATATTATTTTTTGTTCTGAAGATTGTTCATCTTGGTGTTCTTCTTGTTGTATAATTTGTATATCTTTTTCAGTCATAATTTTCTTCATCTGACTCTTCTATATCCTTGTTTATTTCATTTTCAGAGAACTCGTTTTCTGATATCTCATATATGCTGTCTTCACTGCTTAATTCATAATCTACATATTCTACTTGTGTATATTTATCATTATCTATCAATATTTCGGTAATTTGTTTCTTCTTTGGGTTTTTTGGTAATTTACAATCTTTGGCTAAGTGTCCTAGCTTTCCACAATTATAGCAAGTACATTCTGTTAGTTTTTTCTTTTTCCTATATGGTTTTTTATGTTTATAATTTTTTACATAATATCTTCTTCTTGGTTTCCTATATTTATATTTTGAATATTTTGATTTAAATTTCTTTTTCTTTCCTTCTTTTTTGTAATATTTATCTGTGCAGCCAAATTGGGGTGCTATTCTACTTTTGCAACATGCCAAATTTTTTACTAATATTTTTTCCATTTTCATGTTTTCTTTATATTTTTCACATAATTCTATAAACCAGTTTTGTAGAAATTTTATCCTTACTCCTAATGTATCTGCTAGTCCTGCTTCGTTCCAACTTTTTATTATTTTTGAGCTAAAGGGTTCTGGTAATTTTGTAAAATATAATTTTCTTATCTCTTTACTTTCATCTGGACTATATGTTCCTTTATAATAATAGTCTCTAAATGCACAAGTATATTCATCTATATAACACATATTACATATTGCTAATTTTGTCATTAAATTTCTATTTGTAATTTTTTCTTTATTTTGTTCTTCTACTTCTGTTGTCATACTACTAAATTCATTTCTTATTGCTATTTCATATTTATTTAATATATCTGTAACTGTTGTTGTAGTTGTACCGTCAAGTTTTTTATTACTCCTTAATGTGTCTAAGCTTTCACTTGATAAATTTTGTAACCATAATTTTACAGTTCCTATTAATGTTCTTTCTATATATCCTGGTGTTTCCGTTATTGTTATTTTATTATCTATTAGTTGTTTTGAGATATATCCTATCCATAATTGTATTGTTTTATTTATATCTGCTACACAATCTAGATCTAAAAAATTATATTGTTCAGTTATCTGTCTTGGTGCCCATTTCTTATTTAACCTTTTATCCCATAATGTTTTGTTTCTGTCATATGCATCATAACTTACTCTGTAATAGGTTGGGTTTAATTGTTTTGGATTTTTTATTCCTGATATGCTTGGTTTATCTTCGTTCATATCTCCTGTATTTATTTCTGGGTTTATTTTTATCTTTTCTGTTTTTTCTATAAGTTCTGTGTATGTTTCACTTGTTTCTGAATAGTTTTCTCCTAGTTCTGTGTCTTTATCACTTTGGTCATTTATTTCGTTTATACTTATTTTTGATGGACTCTCCTGTACTTCTTCTAACTGTAATTTGAATCTTTCTATCTCATTTGTTAGTTTTAGTTCTTCTTCTTCTTCTTTACGTTTTTCCTTTTCTTTTAGTTTATTTGCATACATCTGTTTTAGCATCTCTAATTCTTTTTCTAATTCTGTTATTTTAGTGTTTTTTACTTCCTCTATCTGTTGTATTTTTTCTTTAGCTTGCTGTTGTATTTCTTTAATCTCTCGTTTTCTATCTATTTCTTCGTTTTCTTTTGTTATTCTAACCATGGCGGTTAAACTATCCTCTAGTTTTACAGTTTCTTTTTCTAACATTAAGTTTAGGTTATTTCCTATTTTTTTATATCTTCTTCCTAAGTTAGAAAATATTATTGTTATTTTTAATCCTTCTGGATTCTCATATGTTTTCTCTTCTAATGCGAATTCTTCTTTATTCATCTTTTATCCTTTAGATAACAAACATATTTATATTCTGTTTTAGATATTATATCGATTAATTTGGACAGCCTAGCTTTGTTTATTTTTGTGATACTTAAGTATTCATATTCTATATATAGTTTCTTTAGTTTCTTCCTAATTTTCTGCGATTTCTTAGTTATTTTGATTGTTTCACTGTTTTGCGGGTTTGTACTATTAATGTCAGTGTTATTTTTCATGATTTGCTTCTTAATATAAATGTTTATTTTTCATAGCTCTGATACCAATTTGGGGGGGGGGTTGTTTGAGTTCATCTTATTTTTCATAGGATCTTTTTTATGTAGTTGTGGAATTAAATGCTTTTTCATGATTATCTGTAGCTAACGAAATTAACCTTGAAATTTCTTTTATATTTTCAAGTGTGTATTCTAAGTATTTAATATCTTTAGTTTTTTGATATTCTTCTATATTTTTTTCTAATATTATTTTTGACATATTTATATGTTTTAGAATTTCTAACCAGTACTTAAAATATTTGTAACTATCAATTTTTGATTTGTTCATATTAATACTGAGATGTATACCTGTTGATACATATATCCATGGTTTCTATATTTCTCCTAGATACAATCCCCCTTTTGGCAACAATTTTCTGATAATGTATGGGCCTTTCTAGTGAGGAGCAAATTTCCTTTCTGCTTCCTGATGATGGGGGAGAACACGCCTTAAAATTAGTTGCCCTACTTCAAAGTTTATAGGTCGCACTTTCTTGTTGTAGGCGCGGGCCATTCTTTATTGATACAATTGCCCCGTGACAGACTATGACCATTCGCTTTTCATCGATCAGGGTTAACTGTTCTAAAAGGGTTTTGACCCACTCACTGTCTTCAATTTCATCTTCAACAATGATTCGGAGAGAAGGGATTTCAACTTCCGCGGGTATTACGGCTTCAGTGCCATAAACCAAAAGGTACAGGGCTGCTCCGACCGATGTGCGCACAGTAGTGCGATACCCCAATAATGCAAAAGGCAACTTTTCATACCACTGCCTGAAACTTTGAATCATCTTTCTCAGAATCTTTTTGATGTTCTTGTTTGCTTCTTCAACGGCACCATTGGCTTTACAATATTATCCGTAATGATAGTTGCAGGAATACCAAAATGGCATATGAGGTTTGAATGTCCGAAGTCTACTACAGCTTTCTTGGTGACAGATTTGAGAGTAATTGCTTCAACCCACTTTGTGAAGTAGTCGATAACGACCAATATGAATCTATGCCCATTTGAAGCTTTCGGCTCAATCGGCCCAATGACGCCCATGCCCCAAGCAACAAACAACCAAGGTGTTAACATGAGATGCAGTTCTGTAGGCGGTGCATGAATCAAATCACCATGCACCTGACATTGCTGACATTTCCAGACGAAACTGAAACAGTCTTTTTCCATAGTCATCTAGTAATAACCCGCTCAAAGGATTTTGTTTGTCAAAACATACCCGTTCATATGGGGTCCGCACACTCCTGCATGCACTTTGTACATGATTCTTCCGGCCTCTTCAGCATCAACACATCTTAACAAGTCGAGATCCGGAGTCCTTTTGTACAAGACATCACCACTCAAGAAGAAACCACTTGCATGCCGTCTAATGATTCTCTTTTGGTCTCCACTAGCTTGCTTGGGGTATTATTTAGTTTTCATAAATCTTTTGATATCATAATACCATGGCTGAATATTCGGTTTTGCCTCAACCTTATTACAGTAACTGTGCCTTTCCTGGATTTGGATTTCCAATGGATCAATATGGGAATTGCCTGGCTGTGGCAGCATCGTGGCCAAAGTAGCAAGTGCATCGGCTAGTTCATTGTGACAACAAGGGATGTACCTAAACTCTGCTGACTTGAACCGCTTGCTAAGATCTTCCATATGTTGCCTTTAAGGAAAAAGTTTGACATCTCGAGTCTCCCATTCTCCTTAGGCTTGTCGTACAATCTGATCTGAATCTCCCATGATTAACAATTCTTTGACATCTTGGTCAATTGCCATGTTCATACCCATAATACAGGCTTTATACTCAACAATGTTGTTTGTGCAGAAAAATCGATGTCGGGCGGTGGCTGGATAATGCTGACCAATAGGTGAGATCAAGATTGCCCCGATTCCAACACCTTTTGCGTTTACCGCTCCATCAAAGAACATTTTCCAAGCATTAGTATCTTCGGATATTGCCTTAACTGAATTTAACTCTCCATCCGGGAAGTAGGTGCTCAAAGGTTGGTATTCATCATCAACCGGGTTTATTACCAGGTGATCTGCTAATGCTTGGGCTTTCATTGCCGTGCAAGTGACGTAGACTATGTCAAATTCAGTGAGTAGGATCTGACACTTTGCTAACCTTCCCGTGGGCATTGGTTTCTGGAATATGTACTTTAAAGGGTCCAATCTGGTGATGAGATAAGTGGTGTAGGACAACAAGTAATTCCTCAACTTTTGAGCTACCCAGGTCAGAGCACAACAAGTCCTTTCCAACAGAGTATAGTTAGCCTCGTAGCTTTTGAACTTTTTACTCAAATAGTAGATCGCCTGCTCTTTCCTCCCGGTCACATCATGTTGTCCGAGGACACAACCAAAAGTGTTTTCCAAGACTCTCAAATATAGGAACAAAGGTCTTCCCGGTACAGGTGGGACCAAAACTAGCGGGTTCGACAGATATTCTTTGATTTTGTTAAAAGCTTCTTGGCACTTGTCTGTCCATTTGATTGTTACATCTTTCTTTAACAGCTTTAAAATGGTTTCACATGTAGACGTCAACTAAGCAATGAATCGGCTGATGTAGTTCAGTCTTCCCAACAAGCTCATAACATCTTTCTTGGTTCTTGGAGGAGGCAAATCTCGAATGGACTTTATATTTGTTGGGTCCTGCTCGATGCCCCTTCGACTGACTATGAATCCCAAAAGTTTGCTAGATGGAACACCAAATGCACATTTGTCTGGGTTTAGCTTCAGATCATATTTACACAGCAGCTCAAAGAATTTTCTCAAATCCCAAACATGGTCATCCTGGGTCTTGGACTTGATGATTAAGTCATCCACATACACATTTATCTCTTGGTATCATGTCATGAAAAATGGCAGTCAAGACTCTCATGTAAGTTGCCTCGGCATTCTTCAGACCAAAAGGCATGACTTTATAACAGTATGTGCCCCAAGGTGTGGTAAAGCTGTATTTTCTACATCCTCTTCATCCATCAACACTTGGTGATATCCTGCGTAACAATCCATGAAGGACTATATATCATGTTTGGCGTAGTTATCAATAAGGATGTGGATGTTCGGCAAAGGAAAATTATCCTTAGGACTTGCCTTGTTCTGATCTCTGTAATCCACACACACTCGGGTTTTCCCGTCTTTCTTTGGCACTGGAACTACATTAGCTAACAATATGGTGTATCGAACCACTCAGATCACCCTCGCTTTTAATTGTTTTGTGACCTCTTCTTTAATCTTGTCACTGATATTGATTTTAAACTTTCTTTGATTTTGCTGGACATGGGGACAATCGGAGTAAGTTGGCAACTTATGAACCACCAAATCAACACTTAGTCCTGGCATGCCATCGTATTACCAAGCAAACACATCTTTGAATTCAAACAAGAGTTGAATCAATGCATCCCAGGTTTTTTCATCTGTGTGAATGCTTATCTTGGTTTCCCTGACTTCTTCAAAACTACCAAAATTAACCAGCTCAATATCATTTAGGTTCGGTTTAGGTTTATTCTCAAATTGTTTCAATTCTCGATTTATTTCCCTAAAAGCCTCTTCTTCATCATATTCTGGTTCTTGGTTCATTATTTCATAGTTAGACAGCGTGTTTGAATCTGGGCATGAAGTCCGCAAGCATGTCATGTTATTTAAAGCCGCATTATTAGAACTGAAAGAAGAAATAAAAGAGAAAAATAACAAAGATCAGAAATAATAAAGAGAGATGAACTATGAAATATTGATTTCATTTCTTTTAATTTGATGATAATAGGGTTTACATTGGGAATTAAAGACACCAAACTAAAGAAAACATCTGAGTTACACCCTGAAATAACTCATGATGCAGAAAACGTGGCAGGACTGGACTACCAGGATTCCTGCCTGATTGGGAATGGGGTAGCCTTCCAATTTTGTAGTTTGGCACTGGGTCCCATGTATAACACCTTAGCGGTGCTTGAGCCTTCCCTTGGTTGGACCATGTGGGTTTCATACAACATCTGCCTCATAGCCCCACAAATTTCTTCAATTTCCTCGGCTGTGAAGGCCTCATCTTCCTCTTCCTCATTATATTTAGGCCTGACAAATGTCCTATAAAGATGCAGAATCAGTAGAGGCAAAACCCAACCATTGTTCTTTCTTTCATCTGCCCATTTTCCATCAGCTGATGTGGGTTGGAAACCTACCCCAAAGAACTTCTCACTAGCAGCCAGAGTGATAGGTTCGGCGATTCCTTGCAATGACTTCCCGAGCCCCTTCCCGGGTTTGTAACCATGCCTAATCATTTATTTGGCAACCATAATTGATGCATTTAAAAGAAAGGGTTGAGGGCAAGGGCTTCCTTCTTCACATTGGTCCGCAACCACAATCTCAAAAGCCTGATAGATTATATATTCACTTCCTTCTCTAGCTTCAAGACAAGGGACTGACGGGTCTCGATAAATCGATTGCTTTTCTTCCTCGTGAACTACAATCTCCTGATCTTCATATTCGAATTTCACTATCTGGTAAAGAGTAGAAGCCACAGCCCCTACTGCGTGAATCCACAGCCTTCCCAAGAGGAAATTATTGGAAGTATCCATATTAGGGTGATTTAATTAAAAAAAACATTATGACTCATTTTGACTCAAGAAAAAGTTATCACTATTTTTTCAAAATTTTCATAAAAAGTCTGGCTTTGCAAATACGACCTTTTAGCACTCCGGGGAGGAAGATTTTAAGGTTGTGTTTGCCAACCGGCCAAAACCTTAAAAAAGCGACCAAAGGTGGTTGTTCTTATTGAAACGGCCTTCCGGCGCCCTTTTAGGGACATTTGGCTATTTTAGACAAGAATGACATCACCTTACTTATTTACAATGAAACAACAAAAATTTTGTTCTTTTTGGGCTATTTTGTCACGACCCAAACCGATGGGCCGCGACCGGCACCCGGTACCTTACTCAACCGAGTACCAACGTAATGTATCTTTCTTATTACATAATTATATACACGTGACATTCGGGCCTAGTAGGACAATATAATCATTTATAAACTCAAACATAGGCTGACGAGGTCGTACAATCTTTCACGTGTACGACATATGTCTACAAGCCTCTAAGAATACATAAATGTCATAGAGGTCGGGATAGAGTCCCGCCATACCAAACAATGCACGTCTAAATCATACTAACCAAATTAGCAACTCCGAAGCAAATGGAGCGCACCAACATCTTCCGCTGAGTTGATAGCCTACTTGGAGGGCTCTCGACCTATCTATCGGGACTTGCCGGCATGAAACATAGTGTCCCCAAGCAAAAGGGACGTCAGTACGAATAATGTACCGAGTATGTAAGGAACATAAGTAAGTACATCAGAGACATGAAAGAAATATAAAGTACATGACTCAACCTGCAAGTTTGAATAACTTTGTAAATCATGAATTACTTTTAGCATCATGCACGTGCGTATGAATTTCATGTCGTGCATAGGTACATGTTTCATAACATCATCAGCCTCTAAGGGAATTCCATTATATCATACCGGCCATTGTGCGCAAAATCATCATCGTATACCAGCTGATCAAGCGGTGGTGCGTATATAACGCCATAACCTTTCGCATATCCCATGTACATATATATACATACATATATGTGCATATATAATACCGTTTGAATACATACATATATATGCGTATATACGCCATTTGAATACATACATATATACGCGTATATAACACCGTTTTAATTATATTTCATCCACTGTGGGCAACATGATCATCATCATATACCAGTTGATCAGGTGGTGGTGCGTATATAACGTCGTAACCTTTTCTTATATCCCATATACATATATATACATATATACACGTATATAACGTCGTCTGAGTCATATGTCAATGTACATGTATAAATGCATGAAATGCATATGAAATACAATAACAAAATCTCTCGATACGTCATAAGACCATTATACCTCTGATTAGTATCATAAAATCATTTTACGTATTTTCTGAGACCCATGAATAGATGATGGAATAATAAGACATATGGAAATTCAAGAACATAGGCACTTCTAATACTTCTATGAATAGGGTCATATATGGAATTTGTGCATTTGCACGTTTCATTCTTATCGCATGGATCATGCCAAAAGAAAGAAGGGATATCCTTAACATACCTTAGCCGATTCTCTTGACAATCCCTCTAATATATGCAAATTGCAACAGTTCACGTAACGGCGAGATCGGAGTAGGAAAATTTCATATGATATTCTTGCGAAAGATTGCACCGTACTCCCTTAAAATTACATCATCTCACGTTGATAAGGATTATCATGCAAACTGTTGTTTGAATTTTTTTGAAGCGTTGGAGTTGTGAAATTCCAACGAAACATGCTTTGATTATATGCAGTATTAGTCTTTGTTATAACAAAAGCCTTGGCATGTCAAAGTTTCTATACACAGAATCTTAATTCCTCAGGAAAAAACACAAACTTTTAATATGCCATGAAAGATTAAAGAAGCAGAATATGTAAGCCAAAGTAGAGGTCTTAGTAGTCCCACTTAAACCTACCAAGGAATGGCAACGACCTTTTTGTATATTGTAGTAGATCAGCCACCAAAATTCTTCAAATTTAGTCACCTTGCTATTGTGATTAAGAGTCATTACTCAATTAGGTAATGTCCCGTTACCCGGTAATTAATCAATTACCCGAAAAATTAAGAATTATTCCCACTTACTTAAAATATTACTCACTTTTCATATACCTTATACACCTTACTACTATGATTATGTGGTACCTCGTATGGTACTAGTTCATAAATATCGGGTATTTTAGCTTGGGCCGTATTTTATCCCAAATGCCAAATTTCAACAAACTTCATTTTCTCCGACTAGCTTCCCCTCTCACTTTCACGAATTTACTCATCACTTATAATCCTTATAATCCCCAAATAATCTTTTCCTTAGATTGATGTCAATTACCTTACAACAAATCCAATGTACAATACTACAGGGTGCAACACTGTCGTAGCTTAATATTGTAAAGCATAATATCGACATAATATTGCGGGGCGTACAATATTTTTTGCAAAAATAAAGTTGGACCCGATGGGGGTCAAGGGTAAGAAAAGGAAGAAGGAGGCATCAGCCGCTGTGGCAAGTCCTCATTCCGAAGACGAAGGTGATGATAATGATGATCCCCCTTTGGTACAAAGGGAAAGACGGAGTACTGATGCTCCACAAGTTGCTGGTCAGAAGGTTTATGGGTTGGGAGTGGTTGATGCAGATCAAACACATACTGGAGAGACCCTCAAGTAAGGTTTGGCGCAGTCCTCGAATCTCGAGCCGAACATGGTATAGTCCATGCTGATGAAACCTCTGTTGGCGACTTCGGAGGGCCTAGACCCACTATTTCTCAGGTTTGAGACGAAATCCTTACAGAAATCGATGCCCCCTGTGGCTTTAAATTGGGCCCTTCGTTTTTATAGGGGGAAATTAGGGATGCCCATGATATGGGTATCGCCAGTGTGGGTAACTCTCATAGAGAGGAAGATATGCTCGAGGACTATTTCATCGGTATCGACGTGGACACAGACCTCGATGCCCCTGTCACTTTCGAGGAGGATGAGAAGCTTTAACAACAGGTAATATTCTTGACGTACCATTTGAGCATCAAGTTTTCCCTTTATCTTCTCAACTTTTCTGCTTTGGTTGTAGATCCAGAAGTTATATGACCATGCCTTATCTAAGCTCCAATACGAGATTTCATGTCGTGAGAAGGAAATCAAGAAGCTCACCTCGGAACTAAATAAGTCAGAGGCTTCTTCCACTCAAAAGGGAGAGGAGTTGGGTGAGCTTCGGGCAAGCCTGGAGGGGGTGCACCAGGAAAGGACTAGCTTTGCCTAGCAGGTAATATGGCATTCATGTTCTCATCCTTTTATTCTTATAACTTGATGCTTATGATCTTGTCCTGCCTTTGAAGATTGGGAAAAATTATGCCTTGGTGCGGCCACTTTGGAAACAGGTTGCAACCAAAGATTCGAAGATCCTCAAGCTGAAGAGGCAAAATGAGATTGTGACCTCGGAGAGAACTTTTACAGGGAAAGTTGACCTCGACCCAAGATCTTCTTTAAAATGCTTAGAAGGAGGTCACTACATTATCTACGGCCAATGCAGGAGCTGATGAATATTCGTCCTCATACAAGAGAGATGCTCCCACTGTAAATGCTCGATCCAGGGAGATATCCGAGAAGGCCAAGCAGAATTTGGCACGGGTCGTTGCTTATGCTTGTCTGTAAGCTCGGAGGCAGGCCCCGAGAAAGAAAACACCGAAGGTGTCGATCTCTCTATTGAGATCGAGAAAGCCAAAATCTTGGAGGAAAGATCAGCGCCTTTAACTACTTCAGATGAGGACTCTGGAAGTGATTCAAACAGTAGCGGGGGTAAGGAATAGTCTCACGTCATCCTTTCTGTTTTTCCTTTTGTGTATGGGCTCCCCGGGGGAGTCTTGCAAAGACACATTCTGCAAATGATTTTTTGAGAATGCAAAGAGATCTTTTTATTCTAGGTCTTCAAATTTATTTTTCAGTTCTTATGTAAAGCTAGTCTGTTGAATTTTTATGTTGGCTCTTTTAGAGCCCATACTCGGAGTAACCGAGATCCTCGAGATCTGGCACCATCTTGAGGCTAGACTGTTAGCTCTTTCGGGGCCCATTTTGTAGTGGTAGAGATCCTCGAGATCGGCACTATCTTGAGGCTAGACCAATGTTGATAGCCCCTTAGATCTTATTTTCATTTTGATAGAGATCCTCGAGATTGGGAACCATCTCGAGGCTTAGATTGATATTGATGGCTCCTTAGAGACTATTGTTATAATGAAGGGTTCCTCTAGATCGGGCACTATCTCGAGGCTAGATTGATATGGGAATCTTGCCCCTCAAATACCGTATGATGACGTCATTCATATGGCATGATTGCGAAGTGACTGAGGTGGTCCCATCGGTACACTTCCCCAAAAGTGGCACTGACATAGTCAGAATTAATTGGCATTCAGAATATGCGAACAGTCACCACTTTCTCTATATATGTATTTTCTTTCTTCTTATTTGAGGATTCCTCTACTTTTAAGTAACTATCCTTTTTATAGAGCCCTTCTTTCTTGCGCCAATTCCTTTACCATTTCAAATAAAAGCTTTCGCCCAAGTCATCATCTTCCTTTTCTTATTTTACCATAGCCATGGCTGCTATGCCCAAATCTGTTCACCAAGAAGAGGAGAGTTCTGCCTCTACATCACGCTCGGCCGGTGGTACACCGCCAATATTCGGTGAGCTATCTTCGAGGTGCTTTGTCTCGGGGAGGGACTTTATGTTAGAGAGACCTCCCAATGTTTGGGGCCATTTGGAGCATGCATCGAGGTTCGTCTCATCAATAGGGGATGAATACCTCGAGCTAGTCAAGAAAGATTACGGATGGGGGAAAAGGTGGTACTGCAGGTACATTCCTCGGAAGAGAGCATCATGGCCCACGTCGTGGGGTTTTTGAAGGTATACACGTACCCCTTTACACTGGGCCATCTCGTTAGGGTCGTGCTCGAGTTTTGTAAGAGATATTAGGTTACCCTGGCACAGGTTCACCTATCATTTTGGAGGATAGTGTTTATGATAAGGTACTTTGCGAATAAAGTCGGGCTCGAGTTCACCCTCGTCCATCTTTTCAAATTGTACCGGCCCTTGCATTATTGAGGCTGATTACTCTACGACGTCGATCCACCCAGCCCTTTATTTCCAGTAATGAAGAAGATGGGGACCGAGGGTGGATGAGTCGATTTGTTCGAGTGCGGACTGTCGATATAATCCCTACAAAGTTTCTGCCATTTCCTGATAAATGGAATTTCACACCTAAGTGGTACACTTGTGCTTTTATCACTTTTGTTATGGTAGAGGTAGACCCCGTAAAGATGTTTTCCTCCCATTCTTTGCAGAAATCCCGTGGCTGCCAAACGAGGTCCCCGACCTGGCAGATTGGTCTCTGAGATTGGCGGCTTGCTCGATCTACGATGAGCGTAAGTGGCGAGATCTGTCCAATGACAGATGGGAGGCCAAACACCACGGTATGTGGTGTGTGATTTATCTCATTCAAAAGGTATTTTCTTTTATGCGTATTAACTTCGTTACTGCAGGCATTGGAGAATTTTCTAAGGTGAGACCGTGCCCCCTTGGAGGGGAGAAAGGATCATCGGCTTCGGGGCCGAGGAATGATAACAAACAGAAGGAATCTTCGAATGATGAAGATGCTCATAGTGAGGCAAGCCCTTCTCGAAGGCTTAAAGGAGATGCATCGGCTAAGCTTGTAGCACTCGAGGCTTCTAGCCTCGGGAGAATGGCTCCTCCATTACCGTCGTCTTCATCTCCTGTCGAAGGTACTTCGAGGGATACATATTTTATTCCTCTGGTTTCATCTCCTGTCGAAGGTACTTCGAGGGATACATATTTTCTTCCTCTGGTTTCATCTCCTGTCGAAGGTAGTTTGAGGAATACAGGTTTTCTGCCGCCCTTTTCACCTCCGGTCGAAGGTACTTCGTGGATGTTTGAGGCCAGGAGGCGCCCAAATCAAGCGGGGTCTCGAGCGAGCGTGTCCCCATCGAGATTGGTTCAATTGAGGCCGATGAGACCAGGCCAGTGGATGCACGCTCAACCTTTGAGGAGGCTCAACGGCTTTGTTCCGTGGTGAGCTTGGTTGACTTTGTTGGTTTTTTGATTTTGCATTTTCATTTTCTCATTGAGCTTCTTCTTCATAGGCCTTTGACAAGCTAAAGTACGAGTTGCTCTATCGTGAATCCAGGCTGTGGAAAGCCTTGGTCGAGGAGAAATCCCTCAGGCTTCTTTGTGACAAAGGGGAAAAGAGTTGAGACACCTTCGGTACGAGATAAATCGAAGCTTGAACTATGAGGGCCACCTCGAGAAATAGGTAACATTTGTTTCGAGGGGATGCATGCTTCTTCTCCTATCTTCAGAGATTAACATTCTGATATTTTAGTTGCATAAAAAGACAGAGGACCTAGAACGTCTTTGGGGCGAAGTTGGTAAGGATAAGCATAAGTGTTATGAGCTAAGGGCTCAAATAGATGCCCAAGTTGCAGGCAAGAAGAACGCTTTGGCTAAGGCTTCTGCCCTTGAGGTACAGCTTCAGAACGCTCATGAAAATAGCTTGGTTCAGATGAGCAGGATTGCGAGTCTCGAATCCGACCTTTTGAAGCTGAAGGCTAAGGTTGTGGATGCCCGGGCTGAAGCTGAAGGGATTCGAGCTAAGGCTGACAAGAAAGTGGTCATTTATTTAAAAGACGCTGCCGGTGCTCGAGCTGAATTGAGAGGGGATTCCAATCGGGAGAGCAAAAGTAATGAGTATGCCTGATGCAAATCCTGGACGGAAACCCTCGAGGAGATCCACGCTAGGGGCTTCGATCTCTATGAATAGATAGTGCATGCCAAAGCAGATGAATATGATGCCACGTTCCTCGTATCCAATGCCGAAGATAATGAGGAGGAGGCCGATGGAGCCGCAGTCCCCAAGGGGAAAATAGACTAGGCTTTTTCTTTTCGATTCTTTGTATAGTGTTCTTAGATAAAATTTATAAATGATGCTTTGTATTTTTTTACATATACATATAAAAGGAAACATTTCGGTTTTCTCCTTACAGATCGGCCCTGAGGCTTGTTGGGCTGGCTCGTAGGCTCTTACGTATTTGGTTGGTACGACCTTTAATTTAAGCTGGTGACAGTGGCTCTTCCATGTTGGGCCGGTACGACTCTTAATTTAAGCTGGCAGCAGTGGCTCTTATGCGTTTTGTCGCTACGACCATTAATTTAGGCTGGCAGCAGTGGCTCTTACGCGTTGGGTCGGTACGACCCTTAATTTAAGCTGGTGGCAGTAGCTCTTATGCATTGGCCGATACGACTCTTCATTCAGGCTGGTTGCAGTGGCTCTTTCGCGTTGGGTCGGTACGATCATTAATATAAGCATTATTGTTCCCACATTAAAGACTTTTTGAATTTTTTTTGTTCGTCTGACTCTTCGACGGTTCGATAAGGACCTCGATTGTGAGTCGCTATATGGGATTAAATGAGCACCTCGGGAAGTTTCGGTCAATGGATAAATTGTTTCGAAGTTTTTCATTGTTTAAAGCTAATATGATCGAAGCACTTTTGCTTATGCCGAGGGCAGCCTAATTAATCGATTCTTTTTAAAGTATTTTCAAAGTAATTAAAGGCCTATGATTTTATGGGGATGGTCGGGCATCCTCGAGTCGCGTTAGTTTGGCTGGCACAGCCTTGTGACCATACTCATTGTATTTGGTTGTAGCCTCTTTAGTCCCCGATATGGTAGCCTAGGCATTTATATCGAGGGTATGCCTTTTTAGGGGTCTAACAAGTTCGAATATAGATAGCCTTGACTTTAAGATCAGGATTATGCCCTTTTTAAGGTATTATAAATTTGAATATTCCTTACTCGAGGTCTTATAGATAGGTTACTTGGTACAAGTATAATTCATGCCTTGCTTGAGGTCTTACAGTTTTGTTGCTACCTTTTGGAGGTCTTATAAACTTCGAGGTTTCCCGCACGGGGCCTTATGGCCTCGAGTTTTGATAGGTCGATGGGTGATAGTCGGTAGCAGTCCCCGAGACATCGAGCGCTTTTTTGGATTTAGAGCCGTTCTTTGTAAACTTTGATGTTTCCTTGAGGTCTTACAAGAAATGACCCGGAGGTCTTACCACTTTGAGCTTTTGACGTCAGTGCTGGAGTGTTCGGGAATTTTAAGGCCCTGGAGCCATTTCTTGTAAAGATAGCAGACTTCTTTGAAGTGCAAAGCGTTTTTGGTGGTAAAAGATACTCCTTTGATTACTTGGTACAAGTATACATGTTTTTGCCATCAATGGTTCAATTATTCTACGCGAACATGGTCCATTCGACCATTTGGCCCAATACATCATTTCCAATAGACACCCTTTTTGGCTCATCTTGGCTTTTTCGAGGAGGTGGTCTCCCAGGGGATGCCTCCCAGTGTTCGAGGTTGATTGAAGAAAAGCCTTGAATACTTGTTAAGTTCTCCTTAGGTAGCATATAGATGTTGCCTCCTTAAAAACCTTGCCGGCAAAACCCTTCTTGGGATAAAATTCGATCGAAGGAAAAGAGCGCAACACATGCTTTAAAACATAAGGTCTTCAAGCTGGAAGGTACTTCGATTATTCTAACTGAACGCCTCCACACAGGTTAGTATAAGAAGTAAATAAAAAAGGAGGCGGTTATACCTTAGTTGTAATGGCATTTCGAGCCTCGATATGCTTCCATTGCTTGCTCCGGGGACGCGGTACATTCCCTGGTTCATTCACTCGGATACAACCGAGGATGTAGCTTGTGATTGCTACTTTGTTGTTTGCTTATCCTTTTGCTTCTTCAATGTTGAAGGTGCCGATGCCGGTACCACATCGTGCACTGCGAACATTTCTCTCGTAGGATGCTTCTCCCCGTATACCATTTTTATTCTGTCCTTTATTAGAAATTTCATCATTTGATGAAGGGTTGATGGCACTGCTCTCATGTAGTGTATCCAAGGCCTTCCAAGCGAGGCATTGTATCTCATGTCTCATTCAATGACATGAAACTTGACATTTTGGGTTATGCTGGCCACACTGACCGGGAGGGTGATTTCCCCTTTTCTTGTCTCGCTCGCCATATTGAATTCGTTGAGGACTCGAGATGCGGGCATGATCTGGTTGAGCAGTCTGAGCTGCTCTACCACCCTCAACCTAATAATGTTGGCCGAGCTACCTGGATCCACAAGTACATGTTTAATTTGAAATGTATTCACAAGAAAATAAATTACCAATGCGTCATTGTGAGTCTAAGACAAGGTCTCGATGTCCTCACCGCTGAATGTGAGAGCGTCCTCAGGTGTGTAACCTCGAGTTCGCTTTTCCCTAGCGATGGATATTTTTGTTCGTTTGACAATGGGTTCCTATGGGATATCGACTCCCCCAACAATCATGTGGATGACATGTTGTGCTTCTTCTGTTTCATTTTTCCTGTTCGCATGTCTTTCCCAGAATTGATTTTTGGCTCGGTCGCTGAGGAATTCTTGGAGGTGTCCTTTGTTAAGTAGACGGGCTACTTCTTCTCGGAGCTGTCTGCAATCTTCGGTCATATGACCGTGTGTGCCGTAAAATTTGCACGTCAGGTTAGGATTCCTTTGTGACAGGTCTAATAGAACGGGTCTTGGCCACTTGGTGTCTCTGATTTTAGCAATGGCTGATACGATGTATGAAACATCGACGTTGAAGTTGTACTCAAATAATTGGGTGCCTCCATTGTCCCTGTGTATCTATCTAATCCGGCTCTACTCACCAGTCCTCGAGGCTTCTGACCTTGGTCTGCCCTTCGGTCGTTTCGGGGTATGTTATGCCTTGGGGTGTTTCTTAGATCTTCAGTATATGGTTGGTACCTTTCCTTGTTTGGCTTTGGTTCCTTTGCCAAGAGCCTGCTGGGATATACTAAACCCGAGAGGGATTCTAGTTTGTCGTCCTCGACCTTAATCTTTGACTGATATCGGTTGTGGACATCCGACAAAGTCACGATTGAATATTCAACCAAGTTCTGCTTCAACTGCTTTCAATCCACAGAGCTTCGTTCGTTCAAACCTTGGGTGAAGTCCTGCACTACCTAGTCATCAGAGATTGGTGGTAATTCCATTCGCTTCATTTGAAAGTGAGATACAAACTCCCGTAGCATCTTGTCTTCCCTATGTTTGATTTTGAAGACGTCGAATTCCCTTGTATCAACCTTGATGGTGTCGTAATGTGCCTTAATAAAAGAATCTGCTAGTATGGAGAATGAGTCTATCGAATTCGGGGCTAGGTTGTGATGTAACATCATCTCCCCTTTTGAGAGTGTTTCTCCGAACTTTTTAAGCAGGATGGATTTAATCTCGTCGTCCTTCAGGTCGTTTCCCTTCACTGCACAAGTGCAGGCAGTAATGTGCTCGTTGGGGTCCAAAGTTCCATTGTACTTCGGGAGACCTGGCATTCTGAATTTCTTCAGGATGGACTCCGGAGCCCCACACGACGGTAATGGCTTTTGTGCGAATTTCTTTGAATCAACACCCTTAAGGATCAAGGGTGCACCCGGGATCTGATCGACCTTTGAATTGTAGGCCTCCACCTTTTTATAATTAGCTTCTATCTTCTATTCGCCCGATTCAATCCTCTTTGTGAGGTCCTCGAGCATCTTCATAATAGCGGGGTCGGTTGTCTACCCGTTGTTGCTCGATCTTTTCGATACCTGTTCGGCTCGAGAGGCCGCTTCTAGTGCTTCTGCACTTGGTGTTTTTTGGTGGCTTTGCAGTTGAGCAATTGCTAGTTGTTGTGCCTGTAACATCTCGAAAATAACGTGGAGGAGAACCTCTTGTTCATCCTGAGGTAGGGTTTTCTGAGCTTCTTATTCGTCTTCTTGGCGTATACTCCCGTTAGTATGGGAGCTTATATCGACGTGTTGGGCATCGTGTGAGACCATATCAGCGAGGATTGGCTCTAGTGTGTCCTCAAGATTTCGCGGTGGTACACCGATGCCTGGAACAACTACACTATTCTCTCTGCGGTTTTCAAGACCGTTGTTTTTGTATGCATTCACTGAATTAGACATTTTGACCTGAAATCAAAGATTCTTGGGAAAGAAAAAGTGCGAAGAATAACTTGCGTTATTCAGTAAACCAGCACGAAAACAATCACTATTATTTTTATCCCCACGGTGGGTGCCAAACTGTTTACCTCGAAAATGGTAATTACAATTAGATTTGATTTTGTGGTTCTAAAAATATGTGATTTATATTTATGCTAGTTGTTAGTAAATAGAAGCTATGTTGGAGACTAGAAGTAAGATAAGATCTTGAAGATAATACGACAAACAAACCGAGTGGCTGAGAATCGAGGTTTTGAGGTGGATTATACGGGGCCTCAAGGTCGAGCTAAGTGTTAGGCTGTGGGTAGCTGATAAAGGATTAACAATTTTGGGAGCATTGATGATGGATTTTATGATCAATGATGAGTAATAAATGAATAATAATCAATGAAATATAATAAATGTAAGCAATAAATCAAAGGAAAGACAATTGAAAAGGTTTAAGTTAGAGAGTAGAGAATGTTCTTTTTTTTGTATTGCATATCATCGTCCTTTACAAAATTACAAGGGTCCCCTTTATATAGGAGGGGGAATCCCAACATAGTACATATGCATTTATTATAATGATATGCAGCCGGTACATCCATTTAATTCCACGGTACGAGCTTGTACTAGCCCGATAGACTTGGTCAGCTTTTAATCACGTGCTTTAGGAATTTCCCACTCGTTTATTATTTCCACCGATTTGTACTGGCCCGAGGTTGAGATCTGCCTTGAGCCTTCTGGTTCATCAAACCTCAAGATGTGCCTCGAGCCCTCTAGAATCGAGCTATGGAATGCCATGATGATCCTAAAATTGGACTCTCAGAGTTTAGCCGTATACAATGTACATGTGAAAAAATACGCAGCTTCATTTACGATGTTCTCTAATAGTATTATACACAGAATCAGAAAGAAAAAGCCTAGCCTATTTTCCCCTTAGCGACTACGGCACGTCAACCTCTTTCCACTATTTTCGACATCGAAAACGAGGAACTTGGCGTCATATTTATCCCCATTGGCCTTCGCTATCTCTTCCGAGAGATAGAAGCCCCTAGCATGGATATACTCGAGGGTTTACCTCTGGGATCTACACCAAGTATATTCTTTACTTCTGCTCTCCCGATCGGAAGCCCATCTCAACTCAGCCCAAGCATCGACAACATCTTTTAAATAGACGACCACTTTCTTGTCAGCCTTAGCTCGAATCTCTTCAGCTTTAGATCGAGCATCCTAGACCTCGACCTTCATCTTCAAAAGGTCAGACTCGAGCCTTGCAATCATGCTCATCTCAACTGAGCTATTTTTCACGAGCATTCCAGGTTTGTACCTCAAGGGCAGAAGCTTTGGCAAAAGCATTCTTGTTGACCGCAACTTGGGCATCTGCCTAGCCCTTTAGCTTACTACACTCACACTTGGCCTAAGCAACGTCACCCAAAAGTCATTCCAGGTCCTCCGTCTTTCTCTGCAACTAAAGTGTCAAATTATTAACCCCCAAGGTTAGAAAAAGAAACATGCATCCCCTCGAGGATTCCTTCCATTTGTTATTATTCCTCGCCCCTGAAGCCGGCGATCCTTCCTCCTCGCCGAGGGGGCACGGTCTTACCTCAGGAAATTCTCCAATGCCTGTGATGACGAAATTAATACACATAAAAGTATATACCTTTCAAAGATAATGAACCAAACAACACGTACGGTGGTATTTTGCCTCCCATCTACCCTTCGATAGGTCGTGCCTCTTGTGCTCATCGTAGGTCGAGCGAGCTGCCAGCTTTTAAATCCAATCTGCCAGGTCGGTAACTTCGTATGGCATCTAGGGGATTACTGTACAAAGGAAAAGGAAAACATCTTTACGGAGTCCGCCTCCATCATGAACAAAAATGATAAAAACACAAGTGTACCACTTACGGGTGAAATTCTATTTCTAAGGAAATGGTAGGAACTCTACATGGATAAAGGCCGGCACAACCTAATGAGATGGCTAAAGGTAAAATCAAGCCCGGTTTCTTCCGCAAAAAACCTCACCATCAATACTATAATACAGAAAGATGGGTGAACCTGTGCCAGGGTAGCCCGATATAATCGACAGAAGTCGAGCACGACTCTATCGAGAGGGCCAAACATAAAGGGGTACGTGTATACGTTCGAAAACCCCTCTGCATGAGCCATGATGTTCTTTTTAGGGGGAGGTACCTACAATATCACCTTTTCTCCCCATGCGCATTCTCTCCTAGCCGTCTCGAGGTGTTCCTCTCCTATTGATGAGATGAACCTCGATGCACGATCCCAATGGACCTGAACATTGGGAGGTCTATCTAACGTAATATCTCTCCTCGAGGCAAAGCATCTTGAGGTTAGCTCGCCAGACGCTAGTGGTGTACCACCGACCGAGCGGGAGGCAGAAGCTGAACCCTCCTCTTCTTGGTGAACGGATCTGGGTGTAGTAGATATAGCTATGGTAAAACAAGATAAGGGAAATTAAAACTTAGGCGAAATATTTGAATTAAAATGATGAAACAATTGGCGCAAGGAAGGAGAACTCTATAAAAAGGATAGCTGCTCAAAGTAGCGGAACCCTCAAATAAGGGGAGAGAAAACTCATATATAGTGCAAGCGGATGCTGTCCACCTACCCTGAAGGCAGTTAGTTCGAACTAGGCCATTATCACTATCGAGGATGTGTATCGGCAGGACCATCCAAATCACTTCTTGACCGTGTCATACGAATGACGTTGTCATACAATGTTCGAGCGGTCAAAGATTCCCATGTCAACCTAGCCTCGAGATGGTTCCCAAACTCAAGAATCTTTGTTACCATCACGATGAATTCTAGGGAGCCATCAGCACCAATCTAGCCTCAAGATGGTGCCCGATCTCGAGGATCTCCATTAAAATAAAATTAGGCTCTAAGAAGCTATCGGCATTAATCTAGCCTTGAGATGGTGCCCTATCTCGAGGACCTTTATTAATACAACTATGAGCTCTAAGGAGCTATCCACATAAACCTAGCCTCGAGATGGTACCCAGTCTCGAGAATTTATGCTATTACAATTGCGGGTCATTCACCAGATTCTTTGGCCCCAAGCTACCTGAGCCCGAATCAGTTCTCACTCGAGGGTTATTAATAAAGCCTCATGGCTATATTAGCCTTCAGATCAATTTAAATGCTATCTCAATTACTTTAGCCCATGGGCCATCCGAGTTCGAGTGTATCCTCGCTCAGGGGGCCATCTATGATGCCTTAGGGCTATCTCCATTTTAAGTTCAAAGAGAGTTTTCTGGGCCACCCGAGTTCTAATGCATCCTCACTCAGGAACTATCTATAACGCCTTAAGGCTATCTTCATTTTAAGCAAGGCCAATTTTTCATCAGTTGGAAACCACCCGAGTTCAAATAAGCTCTTACTCGGGGACTATGTGTAATGCCTAAAGGCAATCTTAAACTTTCAGATGATCGAGCAAATTCATCCCTCGAAGACTATCAATGGAGCCTATAAAGGCTAAGCTTTATTTTAAGGAAATCGGAGGCCGCGCTCTCACTCAATTCGAGCTCAGAACTTCTAATTACCTAAGTTTGTATCAGAATCGATCCAGGCTTAGTTCGAGGGGTAAAAAAGGGTTTTTAGGGAATACCATATTAACCAATAAAGAACCAAAGGACTTCCTATGTCTGGGTCCAGTATTTTGACCGATCGATAAAATTGCACGCTTGGATTTTTCAAACACAAGCAAAAGAGGGATCCAACACAAGTCAAAAACAGATTGAAATAAACTTTTGCATTAATAAACGATGATTACAAAAGCCCACGAGGAGTCCTAACACATAAACAAAGAAGCAAAATGCAATAGCTAGAGAGCCTAATCTACTTTCGAGGGTATGTCCTCAGGAGCGACATCGGAGAGAACCGTTTCCTCGAGGATCCCATTTTGATCTTCAGAGTAATATCTTCTAGAGTCTCTTCCGAAGCAGCGATAGCCTATTAAAGAGCAAAAGCTTTCAAGCAAGCAGGGAAAATTGTGTCTTGGTGAAAAATTTGGCAAGTATGGGTCTCGCCAGCACTACTATTATGAAGCCATTTCTTGAGATATTGTACCGGTGTGGGATGAAGCCACTTCTTATGTTGTAGTCCATATATCTTCTGATTCGGGAAAATTTGGAGGTCTCTCTCTTGTTATCTCGGGCCAACAACAACAAGAACAACAACAACATAAATGTCACGCCCCAAAAACCGAAGGGCGCGACCGGCGCTCAACTGAGTAAACCTGACTAAGCAAGATTTCTAGGTTTCATTCTACCCAAACTAAATCATGAATAAATAGGACATGAGCTCCATTAATCAAATTCTGAAAATATATCATTAACAATTTCCAATTAATTTTCATTAACAACCTCGTTCATAATTCTTTTAAAATGTTACAAGTCTTATAGATATGACAAAAAAAAACATCTTTGCGAAATTATCAATATTTCTAATTCAATTCCAATACCCGACATCACCCAAAAACTGTCTACGGAGCCTCTAAATACAACTGAAGAGAAATATGAAAATACCTGCAACAAGGCTCCGGCTATTCCTCAATATATAAGTACATGAAGAACAGATGATACAAGACCCAAAAATGAAGTGGGGCTCACCAAGTCGGCTGAAAAAAGGATGTGCCACTAGCTGCGACCAACACTGCCTACTATAAAACCACCTACATCTATTTAAAGATGTAGCGCCCCAGTAAAAGGGATGTTAGTGCTGTCGAATAGCACTAGTTTGTATAACTAAACACCATCTCAATAGAAAGAACTATCATATAAGAACAAATAAATCATAGCAACTCAACAAAAACTTCAAACTATCACCACATCATCAAATAAAAGGAATCACATAGCTTTCACGAAGTTTCTATAGCTTTGGGTCGGGGCATTTCAAAACTTTTCATCATCATTCACAATACCACCGCTTTATTGCACGGAGTCCGATCACGGCCCGATCGGCTAAGATGCCTCATTTGAGACATATACCTCAATCACTATTTCATTGTCACTTTCCGTGTTTAATATCAACACATTACCACCATGTGTGTAGCATGGTGTCTGATCACGACCCGATCGGCTAAGCCGTCTTACCAAGATGTTATCTCAGTCACAATTTCATTCTCACTTTTTGATTTCAATATCAGCACAATACCACCATGTGTGTAGCATGGCATCCGATCACGGCCCGATCGGCTAAGCCGTCTTACCAAGACGTTACCTTTTTCCATTAATCATCTCACTTCAATTTTTGTTTCACATATATTAATTCATAGGCCCTTAGGGCCACAATTATCACATCATACTTGGCACTAGGCCACATATCACAACTCACATTCCTCATCACTTTCACTTTCAACTTCAAACTTGCAATTTAAGATAATGGGCACATACAAGAGCAATTCAAGTTGTAAGCATAGAGAGAGATTCACATGGTTTGGCATAATAATCACGATTTAAACTTGACTTGCAAGCTAGGCAATTTAGCATATAGTCCACATCCTTCACATATCACCAATTTATCATGAATAGCATATTGAACATATTGGGACACACGTTTCACATATATTCTTGCAACACTAATTCCTTTGAAATAACAAATACTATGTCAATCAAATTCTAGACTTACAATTTTACATGGACACCATGGGAGCTCAATTTCTAAGAAGAGGGGGTTTTAGCCATACATACCTCAAAGAGCTTTTCCTTAAGTTACGACAACATTCCGGAAATTCTAACAATCCCAATCTACTTCGAGAATAAACAAAATTTAACACAAATTAGGAAGATATTCATGGTTTCGTCTCATTTGAGCATTTTATCTAACAATAGTTGTGAATCTTGATTTCAAGGCTCTTTTACAAGATTTTCTTCATTACCCAACCTAATCTTTACTTATTCGTGTTCAACAATCCTCTCACATACCTAATTTGTACATGCATGTATACGTAATACTATTATACCCAAGAATCATACCTCAATAACCCATCTTATACCCAAACTTGAAATTAAAGTCTAATGTATAGAACCTTACCTCCTAGATGAAGAACATGTGATTGGGTTCTTTGATTCTTGAAGACTTGAGCAAGAGATGGGTGATAATGAACCTAGGATCCTTCTCTCTCTTTCTCTCTCTATATGCTCTCAACTCTTTCTAAAATCAGTAGAAAATGACCCCAAATGAAGCCCCAAAGACTATATATTAAAATGGGTCGGGTTATAAAAATAGGAAAAATAAGCCTCCGAAATCGGGTCTGCGATCGTAGAATGGACCGCAAAACAAGAATGTGGGCCGCAGAATGCATCACGAAATAGGTGCCCAAATATGGGCAACGCTGGCCCAATCTGCGACAGATATGCCATCGCAGAGTCAAAAATGCGACATATTTGCGATTGCAGATTTGACACAGGATCGCATTTTTCCAGCCTTTGGTAATTTGATCATAACTTTGTGTAGAATGTCCAAATGACAAACGTTTTGAAGCATTGGAAACTAGACTCAAAGACCTTTCATTTAATTGGTTGTTTATCACATAAAAACTTATATATATAGATATGCTCGTTCAAATTAGGGACTTGTGCAAACTCATTTGGAATCTTAGCCTATTATGAAATTTTCCAATTTGACTTACACTTAGGCCCTTTCTTGGACCCCAAATTACTTACCATAAGACTTGTACACTTATTTACCAAATCCAATTGATGCCCATCATGTTAATAGCACATAAAACATTATAATTAGCCTATATGGCACCACGAAATCCTAATTTACTTAGCGAAACTTTCCAGGGCCTCACGTTCTCCCCCGCTTAGGATCATTTGTCCTCGAACGAGAGGTAGAGCCCGCCCCAAATACCTGACATAACATATCTCTTTTCTAGCTTACATCAAGTCCCTAAATTTTGACTAACTCCCAAATTTTTCAGAAATTCGGCAATATCTCCTTTGTAACTAGGCCTACCCACCTGCCAGAGAACCACCAAAACCCCCGAACAACTCATCCACAACTCGACAAAGCACAACAATGTATATTTTCAGAACACTATTCTTACCATTACAAGCGCTACATTATCATAATGATACCTGAACATGGACTGCACATTTTTAAATCATAACACCTATAAGGTACTTTTCAAATCGAAACTAATTATTACACAATCAAGCGAAAATATTTTTTTTCCACGACACTTTTGGCCTTCAAGGTGGCCTCCTCGACTCACAGGCTTTGCCAAAACACATTCACGGAAACACCCCAACCTCCAAACTTATCTAACAAGGATGACAACTAGATATCTCGCTTAAGATAACTATCCATTAACTTCACCTTCAATAATTTCCATCAGAATGATACATAAAGGATCTCCAACTACCTTCTTATGCATAAACATGTGAAAACACAATATATATGGGGAACAACTATGGGTAACTTCATACTCCTAGTGTGTCCTAATGTGAAATAAACTTATGCAACAATTATTATCAACGCACATAACGTCTTCAAGGGAAAATATTGAGAATAACCTGCTCACCCTCCTAAATCCTAGATCTCTACGCGAACACCCACGCTAAACCTTTGATGACCTTCGATGATTACACTAAAATGTGCTATCCTGAACTGACCATAAAAATTACCTATCGAATATATGTGATCACAGGGGGATGCTCCCTCTTTGACATGTTTGAACCTTCAATACCTACTAGATTTAATACAATTAGGAGCAACGGAGTTCCAAATCGGGCTAGAATTATTCAGGAACCCATTAATGTGCTGAGTAGAGTATTTCACGAGGTTATATGGTAAGAGACACAAAGATTACTACTAACAATACTGACATGGTTAATCATTGCGACGACATCAATTATTAGACAAATGAGGCATAGGGTTAACTTGTACATTGGCAATAGGAATCATTAAGGAGGAATATTCAATTACGTGACCCAGTCGTCTCCTGGAGTGTAGGGAAAATCCATTTATCAAGAATGAGAATACTTTGGAACCTTGAATTCGATATGGGTTTCAAAATACATGAAGTTGAATTACACTCCCAACGTTAACTGACACAAGGACTATGCCACAAGCCTATGAGGATGAAAAGAAGTTGAACACCTATGATATTATTATATTGAAAACAACCTAACCTTTCCTGATAATTGACCCTATATGAGAGAACTAAAGATACGACAACTGGTCTTCCAAATCAATATGCTCATGATATGTGCAAAAATCTAAAGGCATCTAATCTCAACTTTTCACGAGTGAAACCACATTGCTAGGAACTCCTACCATAGGTGTGAAATGATGTATTGGTTAGAGGGGTTTTAATGGTTGACGTAATGCTCCGGCAGGAAAGACAATTAAAACTCCTATCCTCCTTAAGGAGGTGAAATGCTAGCGATAGCAAAATTTCCCGCACATGACAATGACGTTGTCAATAATCCTAGAAGTCGAGAGAGCAGAAGGCCACGTAACCCATCCAATCAGACCCATTTAAGACTTTTGAAAAGGGGATGCACTTTTGTTTGAAATCATTGCAATGTAAGTTTGAACTTAGGGGAAATCATTACTTTTGGAACCCATGAGACAAGCCCACGTAGCCCTAGAAAATCGTTAACAATGGCGAGAAAATACTTAAAACCATTACGAGTTGGTATAAAAAAGGCCTCAAAGTGCCTACATGGATAAATTTGAAAGAATAAGACGTCTTAATGCATTTATCGGGGAAAGGTAACCTAGGTTATCT